>NC_081405.1:610061064-610196064 GCF_030272615.1 Cryptomeria japonica
TCACTCTTAAATATCTTTTTACCAAAGGATTTGTCAAAATACTAAATCTAACTATGACTTTTTTGATGTGCACGTCAGACACCATGTTATGTTTTTCAGAAAAAAATAGGGTCAGTTTTTCGTGCGTGAAGGATTTGACCCCTTAATCTTATCCAATTCTTAAAAGGTTTAGTAGTTTGGAAACTAGATTCAAAGTAATATAATATTTGTTGTTTGATTATCTTCATATCTTGAGTGGATGACTTTCAAATTTTGCCTCTAAGTTCAAGTTCACCTAATTTCAGAAAAAAAGTGTCCACTTATACCCCCCTTTTTGACCACCATCTTTGTGCACTTACCCAAAACTAATATTCCAGATTTCTGACTGAAGATACACTAGTAGAGGATATGACAAGAAGACTCCTCCTCCCTACAACAAAGAGAACACCTATTAGGAAAAACAAATCCACACTTATGGAGATTATCAAGACTTAACACCTTATTTTGGATAAAAATCCAAAAGAAGATATTAATTTTGGGCGTCACCTTCTTTATCCACACTTTAACCCACAAAGGGATCTCGTTTGGAACTTTGTTGTGGATAGACACTGCTGAAGACACAAAATGTTTCCCATCTGAAGTTCCCTCCAAATTAGACAATCCTAAACGTTGTCCATAAAATTTTTAGAAGAAAGCAGAATCTCTAGAATTTTAACCCCGGACAAAGCAAGTTGAACTCAATCCACTTCCCATTTCTCCGATAGTCTCTAACAAAGACTCCATGCCTATTTTTGAACCAGTCTTTCCATTCCTTAAGGATAGGAATTTCCTCCAGCGGTTTATCCATAAGCCATCTATCCTCCCAAAATCTAATAATTCTCTCATTCCCCAATTTGCACATTCTTCCAGCTACTGCCCAATCTTTAGGCATTTGAACTGCATTCCAAATTGCAAATCCTTCAATGAAGAAAGTATTTTCCATAAATTCCTCCTTAAATGGTTGCATGTAAAGGTATTTATTTTTCCAAATTAAATTCCATTCTCTTTCCTCCCCTTTCATTCTCCAAACTTATTTAGCTAATAATGAGTTATTCATAGCTATAATATTCCTTAGTCTGAAACCCCCATACGCCTTAGGAGTACAAATATTATTCCAAGAAATAAGGGGGATTCCATTTTTATCTTCCACTCCCAACCATAAGAATTTATTTTGAATTCTTTCAATTGCCTCTGCAAACTTTCTAGGGATTTTAAATAGATTGAGAACATAGATAGGCAAATTTTGAGGGTAGCTTTAAGCAACGTCACCTTTCCCGCTTGGCTAAGGAGGGCTCCTTTCCACCACGCCAACTTGCTATTGAATCTATCCACTAGCTTCATCTAGAAACTCTCTAAAAGCTTCAAACATAGAGGGAGAACCAAATAGGTTGAAGGAAACTCAAAAATTTTGCATCCAAGGATTCTTTCTATCCTCCTTTGTCTATCATCAGGGGTATTGATAAAGAACAAAGAACTCTTATCCCAATTAATTTTTTGACCAGAAGCAGTTTCATAGGAATCCATAACACTCTTCATGTTTCTCACTTCCCTAATGGTAGCTTCTCCCATTGTGATAGAATCGTCAACAAACTATTCATGAGTATAGGTTATGTTGGAAGATGAAGGTTTACGGCCTTTGAGTTTCCCTTCTTCCACATTTCTCATAATAAATCTACCCAAACTTTCAGCCAAAATAGTAAACAAGATAGGAGAGATGGGATCCCACTATCTTAGGCCTCTAGTGTTTTTGAAGAAACTAGAAGGGGATCCATTAATAATAATTGCAGAGGTAGAAGTTCTAGT
This sequence comes from Cryptomeria japonica, assembly GCF_030272615.1. Taxonomy (NCBI): domain Eukaryota; kingdom Viridiplantae; phylum Streptophyta; class Pinopsida; order Cupressales; family Cupressaceae; genus Cryptomeria; species Cryptomeria japonica. The sequence continues at coordinate 610,062,886 of NC_081405.1, forward strand.
CAACTAAGAACAAATCTGAATCACCTTTTCCACAAACCCAAAAGATTTCATAATTCTGAAAAGGAACTGCCAATTCACTCTGTCATATGCCTTAGACATATCCAGCTTAAGGAAAAAACCCTACTTATAAGTAGGAGTTAAAGAATGAATGTTCTCATGAACATAATTAATAGAATCCTGAATCTGTCTACTAGGGACAAAACCATTTTGCTAAGTTGAAATAATGCGGGGAAGAATATCCAGCATTCTAGAAGTAAGAACCTTAGATATAATCTTGTAAATAGAAATACAAAGGCTAATAGATCTGAACTTATTAAGTGAATTAGCTCCAGAGATCTTAGGAATAAGAATGATAAACGTAGCATTGAGTTCTTTTAGAAGCCTCCTTGAACCAAAGAATTCTTTAACTCCATTACAAATATGACTCTACACAATATACCAAAAGTTCCTGAAAAAGAACATAGTGAATCCATCCAGACCAGGAGACTTATCTCCATGAAAATAAAACATAGCCTTTTTGATTTCCTGACTCAAAGAGATCCAAGATAGATTTTTGTTGTCATCTTCATTTAAAATAGGAGGGATAGCTTGAGCAAGAAGATCTTGGTTTCTGATATCCAGTACCTCCACCCCTCCCAACAGATTACTAAAAAAATTCATAGCTTCCTTTCTTATTTTATTTTCATTCAATAAAATCCCCCTATTCTAGGATAATCTAGAAATCTTGTTTGCCACCCTATGCTTTAGAGTAGTCAAGTGAAAAAACTGGGTGTTTTTGTCACCTTCCTTCAAATACAATGCTCTTGATATTTGTCTCCAAAAGGTTTCTTCATTACAGACAATTTCATGGTATTTAGACAAAAACCCATTTTCAACATTTCTCAAATCCTTAGAAAGCCCTTCCTCTTGGATTTTCTCTTGAACATATTTTATATCAATCTTAATTTGAGCTTTACTTTTAAAGATATCTCCAAAATTCTCTTTGTTCCAGATCTTGACTAACTTGTATAATGTTAAACTTTTTGGCAACTCTGAATAAGGTCATTCCCTCAATCTCTGAATTCCACCATTCAACAACATAGACTTCCAACAACAGGTGGGATAACCATGCTTTTTCAAATCTAAAAGGAAAATTTTGCTTAGCAAAAGTTGAGTTGGAAGTGAAAGAAATAGGATAATGATCATATCCAATCTTAATAATTGACACCAAAGAGCAGTTATACTTAGAAAGCCAATTAGGAGAAATAAGGGATATATCCAACCTTACTTGAATAAGATCAGAACTAGTTCTTCGATTGGTCCAAGTGTAATTTATCCCTTGGAGATCCACATCCATCAAATCTTGATCATTACTAAAATCCATAAGATCTTTTCTACCCTCCAGTTGTAGAGGGAGGCCTCCCATCTTTGCATCCTCTTTTAAAGGAGTATTGAAATCTACCATGATCATCCCTCTTTTTTCAGCAAAACTTAATCTGTCTTCAGCCAGGCTCCTCCAAAATTAAATTCTTCTAGCTTTAGAATTAGGTGCATAAACATTAGTGATAACCCATTCAAAGTTATCCTTAATATGTTCAAGCAATACTGAGGTCATATTGACCCCTGAAGCAATTTCCTTACCTATAATAGTGTTCTGATTCCAAAAGATAGTTGTACCTCTTGAGGAACCATTCGAATTGGTTCCTATCAACCCATTACTTTTGAATATTCTAGTTCTTTACACTTTATCCTTATACATCTTAGTTTCCTGAATAAGTACTACATCCATTTTATTATCTCTAACAATATTATGGAACACATCCTGCTTATAGGGGGTATTCAAACCTCTAATATTCCAAGATATTATCTTCATACTTTAACTGGGGATAAGGTTGACTCAATGGAGCTCTATGTTCCATCAACATGATTCTTCCATCTTTCTTGTTCCCTATAATTCTTTAAGGAAGGTCTCCCCTCCTTTTTTCTCTGACTTCCAACATCTACCCCTTTCTTATTCTTGCTTCTAGTTGAGATACCTACATTGGGTCCTCCTTTATTTGACTTACCTTCTTTAGTACCGAAAATCCTAAGATTTTCCTCAATAACCACCATTTACAAACTTTTAGGAGGAGTTTTACATTGGGAATTTAGGATCATATTTCCATTATGCTTCAGACTTCCACTAGTTAATAACAACAAAGGCTCGGTATCTGAAATATTATAGTCCCACGCTTCACTAAAATTTTCCTCATTTTCTTTATTATTAGATGAAGTTGAAGCATCATCATAGGAACTCTCATCAAATTTACCCTGGATGATAGGACCAACCTTCTCATCCTCTAATTCATATTTTTTAACCTTTTCTTCTTTCCCATACTCTTCCTCCTTGTTGCTTTCTTTATAATTGTTAGAATAGTCACAAACAAATTTTTCAATGTTACTATTCACACCCTTCTTTTCCTCATTTTCCATCTCAGTCACTTCCTTCTCCGGGACAACCTCTAAAGTTAGGTCATCATTCTTCCCTTTCATTTGCCATTTCTACTTCAAGTTTCTATCATTTTTACTAATCTTACTCTTCTTAAGCGAGCAAGATTTCTCTCTATGACCCGACTTTTTACAATGAAAACAAACAAACGGGAGAGTTTCATATTCAATCACTTGGGTCCATTTCCCTATTTTAGATAGGATCTCAATAGATTGAGGCATATCCATCATTTTATTAAAATTCATACAAATACGAGCAAAAACCAGCTTGGATTTAGCAGTTGTTATTAGGTCGATTGAAAGAAGTTCACCAAATGATCCCACGATTCCTTTAAAGAATTCTTCAATCCAGAATTTTAGTGGAAGGCCAGGGAGACGCGTCCACATAGGTGCCGATACAAAAAAGGACTCATCCAATGGGAGGTTAGGAGCCCAATTCTGTAAAGCCAAGTTTGAATTGCAAAACATCCATAGCCCTTCGCAAAGCACTTTATTCATATCTTCTTCATTATTAAAGGAAAAGGAAAAAAACCCCTAGGCAAAGCCGCCACATCCACTTGACCTTTGAGAATCCATTTCCTCCTTATGAAATTCCTTACAACATCAATGTTAGGTCTAAAACCAACAAACCTTCCCACTAAGGTCATAGCTAAGACAGACACAGTGAAATCAACCAGCTTATCCATAACAGAAATAGCAAAAACCCCTATTGTCGGATCAGAGATATTTTTAACTTTCGGAAGACCAGATTTCACCAGAGGCCTGACTCCAAAAAGAGAAGACCATTTCTTTTATTTATCTCTATCATATGGGTCCCTAGTTTTGGAAACCTTCTCTTCCACCAATTTGACTATCATCTTGTCTCCCCCGGTACCCTGAGAAACCTAGGGACTTGCATGATTACCAGCTCCACCCGCAGAAAGACTGCCATCCCCAGATTTGAAATTTGAATTTCCCGCTTGCCACTCCACTTGTCGTTCCTCTCCACCCATGACTCAACTTTAAATGTTTGTTATGAAATGATGTTTTAGTATAATATACCAAATTGAAATACCTAAACATAGAAAAAATGCAAAACGAACCAAAACCATTGAACATTCAACAGAGTAAAATCATGAACAACAGTCCTTGACAGATCACAAGAGAAACAACTAAATTAAAAAAATGTCAAAGAACCATGATAAGATCAAAGTAGTAATAGCATTAGGAAGGTTCACAAAGATTTGAGGGATCATATAGCCTCTCTGCATCACTCGGATTCTCTAGAGTTTGCAAACTAGGGAAGTGGTAAGTCAAGAGTAGCTACATTTAAAGGAGCTTGAAGGTGACCAACTCCCATCCATATGTTATTTGGCCCTTGTAAACCAGCCATCAGCTAGGCATCTTGAAGGTGGTGCTAAGATGAGACAAGGCAGACAGGCATCCTCTCAACGTACAAATTGGAGGATAGAAAGCTTATCAGACATTTATTGGATTGATAAAAAATGCAAATGTGATTATGGTTACTTATCAAATGGTTTTCACGATTCCTTTGAAGTAAAATTATGTGTTTTTATCAGATGGTAGATATGGATGAGCTTTCACTTTGACAAATTTTTCCAAAATGTATGCTTCAAAAGTATCTTAAAGAATAACTAGGAATAGTGGAGTCCATTTCTGTGTTAGAGGTTTTGTTCAGTTTATATTGAACCCATTAAGCAGATTATTAACATTTGTATTCATAAGGAAAAGAAAAAGTTACCAAAAATTTGAAATCTACACCATCGGCAAAAGTCAATAGAATGGTAACACTTAAGACAAGTAGAAGTATGTGATCTGGATAGAATACACCAATGAAGTCCATCAACAGATCACACACAAGAGGTAATGGAGAAATCTTGCCTTGTCGATAGTTGATGAGGCTATCGATAAGACTATTCCCAATGAGAATGTTGTCAAAGCTTATGTTGAGGAGACATAATGTATCAAGAGGAGCTATGCCAAGAGAAACGACATCAAGGAAATTATGCCCATCGCCTGAACACATTTTAAGGTATCCCGCTATCTGATGAGACTAGCAGGATAACTCGCCTCAATCAGTAGGAGGAGAGGTCATCAACTTATGTTATCCCAATGAGTAAGAAGAAATCAGGAGGCTATGAAATTCATCAGATCAACATGTCGGTCAATAGGTAATCTTAATTTATCAAAGAAAGGGAGAGAGTTATTTTGACAAAACCAAAATAAAATTACATTAGGGAGACCTATTCCTATGAGTTGTTGTCAAATCAAATTTCAAAATGGAAGAAAAGGAATCTTATTAAATGCTTGCATTGGGCTCACAATCAGCCAATTTATGGGATTCTAATCATTGCGAGTTTGGCATTGAACACAATTTTTATATAATTGAAGTTGCCTAATATAAATCTCACACAATGAAGGAAATTGGCAGAATAGAGACTTCTAATTCGTAAAGGGTAGAGTGAGAAATTGCAATTGCAAAAATGGAGGCATCTAGTTCTACAAGGAAAAAGAGGTCAGCCAAGAGTTTGGAGTTAGGAGAAAAGAAATCCAAAACAAGAGAAGACGCCCCAGTTAGAAAATTGAACCAGGATATGATTGATCAAAATGAAAGTGCCTAGCCCTAAGTCTAGAAGATTGAAACAACATCTACCTAGTTGAGATCAATTAGAAGATAGATACAAGGATGTCGGGGATGCTTGGACTAGGGTAAAGGGCTATGAATTGTTTTTATTTCATTACTTGAGAAGAAATAGGGAGGTGTCGCTCCGCAACCCTTGGGTTACAAATTAGGGTAAGCTATTTGTTCCTAATGTTTTTGTAAATGTGAAAGTTTTAGAGATTTTAGTGAGAAATTATAATTTTGTAGGTAGATACATTCAAACTCCAAATGAAGAAGCTTTCATAACATTTTCAGTAAACAATATAAATGAATTCTTCAACCTAGTTTTTGGATTTGATAAACCTCCATCTTTTGGGGAATTTGAAGAGGAATATCAAAGAATGGACACTACATACATTGGGTGGAACCTAGTTGTTCATAAAGAAGAAGCAGGAGAACTTACAAAATAGGACGGGCCACCATTTAACATTGATTTGTTCAGACATTACCTTTAGTGCACCTATATGTCTTGTAAGCAGTTAGGAGGCATTGAGGTTCTAGACCTCATGAGTATTGGGCCTTTAGTTTTAGCTTCAGACATTCAAATGTATGAACCCAGGCCATTTGATTATGTGTCATATTTGGTGGAGAGATTGCATGAGGGTTTTTTGAATCTTAGAGATAATAATTTCCCTAATTTTAAGTTTAACTCATTATTGATGCATTTAATCTTATTCTATTGATGTTTTAGGGGTGTGTGGCCCAAGGAATTGAGGCTTAACGTCAGAAATAGGCAAGGGGAGGAGCAACTTGTTCAATTATGGACTTTTGTTTGGGATTCTTGTTACACAATATAAAATTATATCAAATTTGAGGAATGTATAGTAAAGCCAATTTATCGAATGTATGGATTTCCCTGTGATGGATCAGTCTCAGATGATATTAAAAGATTTTTAAGACCTAAAGATTTTGATGATAGAATGATAGTGAATCATAACTGGGAAGATTGGTATGTCCATAAGGGCTTCACATGTTTTAGGATATATGAGTTTTAAGGAACTCCCTATATGTTGTCAAAAAGTGTTCCCAACCGAATAGCATACTTCGAGACAATTGAGTGTCTCAAATGCTAAAAAATTTGGGGATCTACGTAAGAAGGCTTTCTTGTGAGGTACTCTCAGCTTTGGATATTTAACAATTGTTTCAAAAAAATCCTATGATGTAATTGACAAGAAATTAATGGAAGAATTTAATTTATTCAAACATTTTGCAAGAAAGAATTATGATCCAAAAGGATATATCCAATGCTGCAAGAAAAGGCAAAATCTAGGTGATTATTTGCATGTGACTTTGGAAGAGGAAGATATACTTAGGAAAATGGAATTGGAGGAGAAAAGAAAGAGGTTAATGGAGATGGAGTCAGAAGAAGAAATGTTAGAAAATGAACCAGAAGATACTGATGCCATTTTTAGGTCATAGGCAAAAGATGTGGAAGAAGAGTTCAATGAATATGATCAAATTGTAATTAAAATGAACATTTAAAAAGATGCAAGATTGGATGGACATGTTGCTTTTGTGGCAGATGATGTATTTGTTAAATCCAAAGAATTTTAGTCTTTTCTTTATAATTTCAAAGGAAAAAGGCTAAGGGAGTCTATCCCAAATGTAAGACCTGAAAACGAGGTATAATTATTGAAGAAACTAAAAGAGGATATAGAAGTAGAATTGGTGAAAATGACTCCATAGAGAGGGAGACAATTACTGGTAGATGTCAGATTAATTATTTTTCTAGGATGGGACCTAAGTGCCTCTTTTATTTTTTATAGTTTATTGCACTCTGATAATAAGGAATTCAAATTGGATATTCATGGAGTTAATGACATATTTATTGGGTCAAGAATTCATTTAAATGAGGAAGAGCTAATGTTATGGGCACTGTATACACCAAAAAAGAGACCAACAATCATTGATATGGATAGAGCTTTTGGACACATGATGAAATTAAAGGTGGGAGAAATTGATCCTATTGTCTCAGTAGATATAGGAGTAGATATTTCCAAATTCAACAAGGCATAAACTATTAGAGTGGTAAGGGAAAGCAATTAGTACAAACCTATGTATGAGGAGGCCATCAGAAGTAGTGGACAATCTGAAGCCATGTTTATTTCTCCTAAAAATTCAAAATGGAAGAAGAAATGTGAGGAATTGCAATAAGAAAATCAAATAATTCTCAAACATATGCAAAGTGTAAGAACTGATACTACTTCTTTCTTATTGACTAAAACATTTGAAAAGTTGGAGGGTCACTCAGAAGACTTTTGGGTTGTGTTTCAGAAAAATGTGGACAATATAGTATCACATAACATGATAAAAGATAGACTGGGGGTCAAGATGCATGAGAAGAATTTGGAGGGAGCAAATTCCAAAGAGATTGAGAAAATTGAAAGGCTACTTGCAAAGCATGATAAATTTGATGCATAATTACAAAATGAATATGATGAGTGTAAAGATGTAATTCAACATGGTATTCCTATGTTAGTTGACCATAAAGGTGAAATTAAGGATAAGGATAAATGGATTGTTGAATGCTAGAGTCTCCTTAGTGTTTCCCTTGGTGATACCCAAACAGATGGAATAGAGCTAAAGGAAACCACTACATAGATGGAGCAGTTTGTCACATTGGAGATCATGGTCAGGGATGTGATTTATGATGTAGATACCTATAAGTCAGAAAATTATTTGGAGCATATTAAGAACTGTGGTGAAGTTCTTGGCAATTAGCTCTTTTTTTGAATAATTCAAATTGTTCTTTTAAAGTCTTATGTACTATGTTTCTTATGTTGGTAGTTATGTTAGGGTAAGTTAGTTTATATTTTTAAGCTAAGATATTAGTTAAGTGTAATTCTGAATGAAGGGGTATGCCCTTTCATTTTGAAATTGAATCCTCATCTATATATATAGAGGATCTTTTGATGAAATGATAGATAGATTCCTCTATGCAATTATATACAATAAGGTCAGGGTTTATTTTCTGGAAATACCAAACTGGTGAAAGGATATTGTGCTATATGTAATCAATTGATTATCTCATGTTTATTTCAATACAAAGATCAAGTGTTTTTCATCTCTGACGGTATTTATATTTTTGATTGTTTGATTAGTTCCCTCTGATAAATCTATTCATTAAGATTATTTCAATGTGCTATCCTATGTTATTTTAGTTTGGGTTAAGTTTTAGTTTGATTACCTGTTTGAAGGATTTGATGTCAAGATTCATTCTATCTTATTGGTCTTTCAGAGCCAGGTTAAATTTAGTAAGACTAATTGCAACATTATGTCAGGGGTGAATGCAGTGATCTACTATTCTTTGAAGATAATTTAATCAGGTGTTTTCAAGGTAATCTCAATTAAGAAATTTATAATGTCCCTCTTTTTAAAAAGGATTCAATATTATATAGTAATAATAAAGTTAAAATACAAAATATTAAAAAAATAACATTAAGAACTGAGATCCATAACTGGGATATTTTAAGGAATTTTATTAAGGGAGATTACAAAAAAATACTATAATAAAGTAACCATTTAAAGCATTCATTTTCAAGCAAGCAATTCAAAGTTTTCAGTATTTATTTAATTGAAGTGACAATCTTAGGAATTATTTTCCCTCTAATGCACATAAACCTTGGAAACATTCAATTCCAATCAAGCATACTTGACAACAATGGGATTAATACCATTCAAAAGTCTCTTCTCAATCTTCAAAACACCCTTACAAGAAAACAACTTAAACGACACCAACCATAATTTAAGGAAGAAAAACATGACAAAGGTTTCCCTTACTTTATAATGAAGCCAATCACTCTAGTCAGTCTCTTGATATCATTGTTACAGACTTATCCTCCAATTTATAAAAAAATTCAACAGTTTAAGTGAAAGTTATGATAATTCTTCCAAAACTTCTACAGGATACAAGAAAAACAATATTAAGATATGTTGGCTTGATGATGATTATAATGTACTCATAATTTGTTGTCATTGATGAAACACTCTCATACACACATATGATTATATTGACTACCGGTGTAACTACAATTGTTTACTCTGTCAACTGGTATGTTAGAGGTTATACTAAGAGGTTTATCTCTAACCAATACTTTGTGTCAACCGGTATGTGCATAAGGGACAATCTATGATTACACTAATTCAGCATCAAGATGAAGATCAAGATGGAATCAAGAAAATATTCAAGGATAATGGTTCATGTGTTTTACTCAAACCGGTATTTGATTGATCCAACTGGTATTAGGTAATTTTGTGATGAGTTACCACATTTTGTGATAAGTTACTTGCACCGACTGCTTGGTGGCAATTTTTGTGATGAGTTATGATCACTTGTCCAGTTACACTACACCTAGGAAATTGTGTTATGATTTCTTAAGGATGACATGAAATCATAGGGTCTATATATGAACATCGCAATGAATTTTTTGAAGTAGTAAAAAAAAAGTGTTATGTTATGTGCGAAAGGAAAAAGAGTTAGTTGCAGAGTATGCAAAAGAGCAGTGTTGAATATGCTTAGAAGGATCTCATAAAGCAAGTATTGTGCTACTCAAAACAAATCAAACCATTCTTGTTGTTTTCTAACAATTACAGCAGAATCAAATCCCCTAACAGGGTAAGCTCTAACAAGCTTCAATGTATAAATCATTTAATAGGGTGATTAATTAGTTTGGATTCAGAAATCCTCCACTGAGGTTACTCCTAACAGGGTACTACCTTTAACAGGGTATAAGCTTCTAAGAAAGATTTGGGATCTCTAACAAGATTCTCTCCTAGTAGAGCACTTTGTAGACCTTAACCGGTCAACTATCTATTACTGCAGATAGTTAACTTGTGAGTTCTGTCTCACCGTGGTTTTTACTTATTTGGGTTTTTCATGTACAAACACTTGTGTTATGGTGGATGCTTTACTTTTTTTGGATGTTGTTATATCATTTTGGATTGCATGCATTGTGTTTAAAAGCTTTGTTAAGTTCATTATTTGGTTAGTGTTTGAAGTAGTTATATTTTTGGTGTCACTGATTCAGCCCCCCCTCTTAGTGCTTTTCAAGTCCATCAATTGGTGTCAGAACCAAACTTCTTTGAAGCCTAATCACTTAGAAGGGAGCCTTGAAACCACCATGGGAGACATGAGCTACTTCAAGATGGCTAGAGAGCTAGAAGCTAGCAAAAATAAACTTGAAACCCTTAGGGTGAAACTGAAAGCTTCACAAGTGAAAAGGAGAGAGATAACTTAACAACTATTAGAGATATCTAATAATAGTTCTTGATATCAAGCCAATATTGATGCTTTAGCAGAGGAAGTTGAAAAGTTAAACAGTGAGAAACTAAATCTGAAGAGAGAGCTAGAAGGTCTCACTATCCACATGAGTCAGGAACTGGAAGCCAAAAGAGCTACTGAAGATCTTATCAAGGAAAGATATCAAGAGATTAAAAAGATCAAATGACAAAATGTCACTATGCATGAGCATTTGGTTGTTGAAGGAGAAGAAAAGGAGAACCTACAGCTAGATCTTGAACTTGCATCATCTCTAAGAGAGAACCTGTCAAAGCATAATGAAGATCTCACCAAACAACTTACTAAAACCAATGAGAAATTGGAGAAGTTCAGTAGAAGTTCTACCATGCTAGAAGAACAAATTCAATCACAAAGAATGAAGGGTGATATCTCTGGACTTGGTTTTCACACAACTAAAAAAGGTGAATCCTCTGGTACAAAGAGCAACATTCCTAAGAATAAATCTTCTCCTAAGATTAATAAGCCTACTGGTAAGAAGGTATTTAAACTTTTTTGTTTTGTTTTCCATAAACTTGGTCACACTACAAATGTTTGTAGAGACAAACCTAACAGAAATGCAAGTTACAATACTAATGCTAGGTATGTGTCCAAGAAATTTGAAGGTTAGTGCTTCACATGAGGAATGTATGGACATATATCTATTGAGTGCAGATATGGAGCAAACAATCTTGTACCACACATGCATTCAAGACCAAATGGTGATTGAATGAGGAAATTTAAAAACCAGGTAAACCTGAACTGGTAATGAGCCTACGATAACCAGTTTAGTCCATTTAACAAATTTTAGTTGCACCAGAAGAAGAACTTTGGTCATGCAGATATGAACTACAGAAGAAGAACAAGAAGAGGAAATGCGGGACCTTAGAGATCATTTGGTATGGCTTGTTATCATTATAACAAACCGAGGAACTTAGAAAAATTCAGTAGATCCAGAAATAGCAAACTAGTCAATTATTCTAAGGATCAGAAAGGAAAGCAGAAATTTAAGTTAAAGAAACCAGAGAGGAAAAGATTCGGATTTGGAAGAAGAAAAGTGATGACTCACTTGGAGAAGAAACTGTTCCTTCACCCAGTGAAGAAAACCCTGCACCGATGACTTAAGCCTTTTTAATGTGGCTAAGGGGAGCTTAATGGTCTAATTACCTCCAGGCCCCTTGAGAAAAATGAGCGGGAAAATAATTTTGAAATATGAAATTTTGGTAAATTTTTGTCAATATGTTATCAATCAGTTTTCTCCTTGAGCGGTGAGGGTTTGTAACCCTAATGGGTGAGCATTTAATGTAGTAGGTAAAAAGGATAAACGTGAGTTTTACTTTTGTCATTTTTACCTTAATGCATTAGAAAAAGAAATTTGGAGCGCTTGCTGAGCTAAGAAAGATTGTTTTGTTGTTAATTGACGAATTGTTTCATGATTTGTGAAATTAAGCTAAATTGAAGGTTGCAGAAGGTCGAACTGGTGTGCACTTGGGCATCTCAACTGGTAAATGGGGAAATGTGCACAAAACAAGGTATTTATTTGAACATACTGCTTTGAAACTTGTTCATCCAGAATGACATCAACTTCAAAGACTGTAGAGAGGTTGATGATTACTTGTGAGCCTATGGAAGCTGTAGAGGTAGAACAAATTGTGTCGTATAATGCATTGTCACAAGTTCCAAGTGGATTTTTGGTCAAAGTTGATTTGTTTAGTTACATTGACTGCAAGATAAAATATTTAGGATCTCTATATATTTATACATAGTTGAAATCACTTTGTGATGAGAATGGTAAGATTGAAACAAAGTATGCTAGGGTTTTTGAAAAGGGTTTTCATAATGCCCCTTACTTTCTTAAAGATTTTGAGGAAGAGAATATTATAATCATTTTGAGTTGAGTTCATGGAGAGAATATGGATTTAGAGAGAACTCACACAATAACCAAGGAAGCCATTCAAGTTGTAACTGGTTATTTCTCAACCAGTGAGGTACTTGTTCTCAGATGAATTTCAAAAGACATGATATTCACTTTAACTAGTTCTACTTCTGATGGTCGTGCCTTTTTTGTTAACAATATTAAAGACCCTCCAGTGAAACTAGCAACAGTGGTGATAGGCTACCTGTTTGTGTTGGAAATAAGCCACACCTGGACCGACGATGGACTGGTCCAAGAGGGGCCAGTAGCTCAGTGGTAGAGCACTCCAGCAGCATATGGAAGGTCCTAGGTTCGAGTCCTAGCTGGTCCATGTCTCAACATGGTATCAGAGCCAAGTCTAGGCTAGGAGCCCCAAGCACACGAGAGGTGTGGCTTAAGGGGGTGTGTTTGTGTTGGAAATAAGCCACACCCAAACCGACGATGGACTGGTCCAAGAGGGGCCAGTAGCTCAGTGGTAGAGCACTCCAGCAGTGTATGGAAGGTCCTAGGTTTGAGTCTTAGCTGGTCCATGTCTCAACACTACCAAGTATTTTACTCTAGTAGACTTAATAGTGTTCCATCTTCAGTAGTTCATACAACTCACATAATGATTGTGGATAATGCAAATTATGATCTCTATGAAGATATCAAGAGTCAACTATTTCTGAATTTGCAATCTATCAAAAAGGACAATAGTAAAAAATTCAAGTATGGTTAGCTATTGGTCAGATTATTCTTCTATTTTTAAAAATTTCTACTAGGAATTGGAGAGATTGAGTGGTTAAAAGAATCACTGGTCTCATCACAAATTAAGAACAACATTAAGGTTGTAAAGAATACTTTCCCTGCAACCCTGAATAAGTATTTTAATGAATTTCAGAAAAAGATGAGCATGAGAATGAGACTACCAGAAGATGTGGTAAAGCACTTTGCAAAAGACATAGTCTTTACTGTTACCACTGACTTTTTCTTAATGCAAGCAATTAAGCCAAGGGAAGAAGAGATGGAGGACATGAGTTATGAGTTGAATTATGATCTACTAGTTGGTTATGCTAATACCCTATCAGTATCTCCCAAAGACAAAAAGAAGGCAAAATTGGACATTGTGGCAATCCAAAATGCACCAACAGAAACTAGTACTACTCTTGTCACTAATGTGAAAGGAAAGAAAAAGAAAATTGAAACATCTCTAGTGATAAAGACTACAAGGGTGACTAAGAGTGTCCTAACCAAAATGGAACCGACACCTAAAGTGTATACAAAGAAGGAGAATGCACCAAAGAAAAGAAATCAAAAACTTATTCTCCAACTAGAATCTGAAGGTTTAGATGCTGAAGAAGAACCTAAGAAGATGAAGGCTACTGGTAGAGTAGAAGAATCAGTTAAGGAAGTGCCAAAGGCAACTGTGCCTATTGATATAGCATCTTTCAAGCTTGAAACCCATTTTGAAAGAACAATGAAGACACTAGGAAGGAATAGGTTTGACAATGTCAAGGAGCATTTTGATTCCTTCACTGTAAATGAGAAAGTGCAAGTTTATTCACCAAGTAATCACTCATATGTGTCATTACAGGAGATATCCACATGAATTGAAAAAGGATATCTCAAATTATTTATATGCTATTATTTTGAATAAATGGGAGGAAGCTATTAAATTAGAAAAATAAATCATTGATGAGGCATTTGTACAATATTTTTCTGAATTTTCTAAAGATGATATTAGTGCGTTAGTTGCTCTATACAAATCTCAGTTTACATTAAAAGCAAGAAGACTAAAGTTACTCAGTGGAAAGAAGGAAATTCTTGAAAGTGAGACCCATCGAATAGCCTGTGAAATCAAAAGGATGGAAGAACTCATCCAATCCTCTATGAATGAGGATAATGTTGTCGATGATGTTAATCGACAAGAAATGGATGAAGAAGAGATTATTCAACCTGATGAGGTATATCCTCTCAAGAAAAAGGATGACTCCATTATTCATGTTGTTGATGATGTTCATGACACAGTTGATCTATCTGGAGATAACACTGCACTAGATTTGGAGCCTCTTGCAAATACAGATGTACAGGTTACCTTAGTTGAGCAACTCGTAACTCAACTAAAAGTGGACAATGCACTGGAAACAAAACAACTAGAGAAACCCCAATGTCCACCAATCACTGAAGATAGTTTGAAGGAGTCTACTGAAAATGTTGTCACACAATCCTTTGAAAAGGAAACGAAGAAGAATACAGAGAAATCAATCATCGAGGTTGTATCCTTTGAACCAGCAAAGCCAAAGCAAATTGATGAGGAGTATGATGATTCTTTAAGTATCTGAGGACCTATTGATATGAAAAATTTGGGTGCATCAGAAATGATGAAGATTGCAAGTGTCATGCAATCAAGAGCACATAAGAAGAAACTGAAAGAGCAAAGGGTTGAAGCTAAAACAATTCAGACTATAGTAGATATTTTATCTAGTCTTCTACTGACTAGAAAAATCTATAGTACATCTACCTACACCTATTAGAAAACTTGGACAGCTAGTTGTAGATGCATCTAATCAAATCAAGTCACAAGAAGATGTTGGTCAACTCTATGCTAAAAAAGAATCTCAAGAAGAAGTATGGAGAAAAATTCACAAAAGATATTGATAATGGAAGAATGGCTCTGTTGCACGATAAAGATTTGTTGAGTAAAGCTATTGAGATGGGGGGAAAGTATCTTTCTTCCACCTATAATGTTTCTTTCTTTTATTTTGACAATCCAAAAAGACAAATAGAAATAGAACAAGAGCTAGAAAAGATATGCAAGGCATATATCCCACTTCAGGACTCTATATTTGCCTTTAGTAAATCTATAGATGAGTTACATAACAAGCTAGATATCTATGGTAATGAGAAAACAAAGAGACTATAGTCTCTCAAGGAACTCAAGAGTCTACTCACATCACAAGTAGACATACTTCAGAGAGCCTACTCCAATACAAAAGCTATCTTAGCAACTCTTGAAACCTACAGATTGGACTCAATGAAAGACTTCAATTCACAGTTGATGTCTATATTTGAGTATACTAAGAATGTGTTGGAATCATGGACCACTGCTTTGTCACAGTTGAAGAAGAGCTACAATGTTATTTTCATGAAAATTGCTTATGCCTAAACTTTGATTCAAGTTTTTTAGTTATTTGTGTATATGCTAAACACTTTGATACAAATTTTCTATATATATATATATACATATATATATTACTTCTTCAATTTGGCATTGTTGTCAAAGGGGGAGTAGAAATATGTATGTGTGTTTTTGAAAATTTTGTATAATGTATGCGTTAAGGGGGAGCATGAGTATATGTGTAAATTTGTTGTGTATGCACACTTAGCGGTATCACTGTTAAATTTTCTCTGTGTTCCAATCAATGCCAAAGGGGGAGATTGTTGGCTTGATGATGATTGTAATGTATTCATCATTTGTTGTCATTGATGAAACACTCTCACACACACATATGATTATATTGACTACCGATGTAACTTCAATTGTTTACTCTGTCAACTGGTATGTTAGAGGTTATACTAAGAGGTTTATCTCTAACTGATACTTTGTGTCAACCAGTATGTGCATAAGAGACAATCTGTGATTACACTAAGTTGGCATCAAGATGAATATCAAGATGGAGATCAAGCAGAGATTCAAGGACAACAGTTCATATGTTTTACTCAAACCAGTATTTGATTGATCCAACTGGTATTTAATAATTTTGTGATGATTTACCACATTTCATGATGAGTTACTTGCATCGAATGCTTGGCGGTAATTTTTGTAATGAGTTATGATCACTTGTCTAGATACACTGCACCTAGGAAATTGTGTTATGACTTCTTAAGGATGACATCAAATCATAGGGTCTATATATTAACATCGCAATGGATTTTTGGAAGTGAAAAAAATAAAAATGTTATGTTATGTGTGAAAGGAAAAAGAGTTAGTTGCAGAGTATGCAAAAGAGCAGTGTTGAATATGCTTAGAAGGATCTAATCAAGCAAGTATTGTGCTACCCAGAATAGATCAAACCATTCTTGTTGTTTTCTAACCATTAAAGAAGAATCAAATCTCCTAACTGGGTAAGAACTAACAAGCTTCAATGTATAAATGCTTTAACAGGGTGATCCATTAGTCTGGATTCAAAAATCCTCCACCGAGGTTACTCCTAACAAGGTACTGTGTTTAACAAGGTATAAGTTTCTAATCAAGCTTTGGGATCTCTAACAAGCTTGTGAGTTCCATCTCATCGTGGTTTTTACCTATTTGGGTTTTCCACGTACAAACAATTGTGTTATGGTGGATGTTGTTATATCATTTTGGATTGCATGCATTGTGTTTAAAATCTTTGTTAAGTTCATCTATCAGTTAGTGTTTGAAGTAGTTTTATTTTTGGTGTTACTGATTCACCCCCCCCCTCTCAGTGTTTTTCAAGTTCATCAAGATAAACTATACAAAATACACATAATGAAGAAAACTAGTTAGACCAATTTTAAAGTTCTATACAATACCCATATTTCTAATAACCAATAACAAAATACGCAACTAACAAATAAAATACGCAATTTGTAGCTTGCCTTGGACCTAGAAAAGTTGCTTCCATACAAAGGGCTATTTAAGGGCTGGAAGGGTTTATAGTGGAATTTTTAGATGATACCGGTGTAACTGGATCTTCAATTTATACCAATGGGTTCAATGTAGGCTCATTTGTTAGTATCTCTGTTGTCGGTTTAGAGTCTATATACCTTGAAGTTCCTCTAAATTGTTCATCAATTTTCACATTTGTACTCTCAACAATTTTCTGTAATCTTTTGTTTAAAAATCTATTTGATTTGCTCTTAGATGAATAACCAAGAAATATTCCTTCATCATTTCTAGGATCAAATTTGCCAATATACTCATCTCTTCTAATACAGCAATTACTTCCAAATATTTTGAAATATTTAAGAGTAGTAGTAATGCCAAACTATAGTTCATGAGGGGTCTTACCGGTTTCATCTTTGATGTGAACTTTGTTGAATGTATAGACCATTGTACTTACTACCTCTCTCCAATATACATGTGGTAGATTTTTTTCAGATAACATACTTCTAGCTGCATCCAAGATAGTTCTATTTTTCCTTTCTACAACTCAATTCTGTTATGGTGTCCGGGGTGTTGATAACTGTCTTCTGATTCCATTTACTTCACAGAATGTATTAAATTCCTTAGATATAAATTCACCTCCTTGATCTAATCTCAGACATTTAATTTTCTTACCGGTTTCTCTAAGAAAAATAACCCAACACATTCTAGAATAGTCATCAATGATTAGCATGAAATATCTATCACTTTGTAAGCTTTTAGTTCTAGCTAGACCACATAAATCAATATGAATTAAGTCAAGATCATTATTGGATTTTCTTGGAATACTTTTAAATATGCTCTAACTGATTTTCCAAATTGACATTCTTTACATACTAGATTGTGAGGTTTAACAATCTTAGGTAAATCTAGAATTGCCTTAGTTGTACTGATTTTCACAATGCAATCAAAATTTACATGGTAGAGTCTCTTATGCCATAGCCAAATTTCATCAATATGTGCAATCAAGTATGTCTTTTCACTATTATTCAAGTGAAAGATGTTACCTCTAGTTTGATTACTGGTTGCAATTTCCAGACCAGTTATGTTCATAATTTTGCATTTCCCATTCTTGAATTGTACCTAAAATCCTTTTCCAACTAATTGACCAACACTTAAAAGATTGTGCTTTAAACCTTCAACGTAGTAAACATTGTCGGTATTATGCTTACCATCAAGAGATATAGTCCCTTTTCCTTTTATCAAACAAGCTTTATCATCTCCAAATCTTACTAGACCTCCATTATATTCCTAAAAGTTCAAGAATTTACCTTTATCACCAGTCATATGACGTGAACATCCTAAATCAATGATCCATTCATCCTTAACTTCAACTTTATCTACCAAGGCCTACTCTATCGATTGAACAGTAGGTGTTGGTTGATCTTCTCTTATAGCAACAAAAATCCATCCATTGTCTTTTAGATCCTCATCAGAATCATCAGTGATTCGTTCATCAACAAGATAACAAGATTTATCTTTATTCTTCTTAAATTTGTATCTCTGATATTTAGGGTTAGGTTTGTATGTTCTTCTAGCTTCTTCTCTTAATCTAGCATGTCTATTAGGGCATCTTAAAGCCATATGACTAGTCTTATTATAGTTAAAAAATTTAAAGGGTGCTTTACCTTCATACTTACTTCCAACTGGACCTTTAGGTATTTTCCTTGCAAATAGTGCTTCAAGTTCTTCAAGTTCTTCAAGTTCTTCATTTTATTTCCTGCTTTCTTCAAGTTCTCTTGCATAAAAGGATTTCCAATCATATTTGTCAAATGATGGTGCAGATGATGTTGATGCCTTAAAAGCTAAATCTATCTTTTTTGTAGCAACATGACCAAATTCCTCAATTTCAAAAGCTGAAAGTTTTCCAATCAATGTGTCCCTAGTTACTGATGTATTAGGCATTGTTCTTAACTCATTTATAGTAGTAACTTTCATTGTGTATGCCGGTGGAAATCCTTTTAAACTTTTGAAACAATTTCATCTTCACTTAAGGTTCCTCCACAACATTTAATACCCAAAATAATTTCATTTACTCTTTCCATAAAAGAAGAAATCCTTTCATCTTCTTCCATTTTCAGATTTTCATACTTGACTCGAAAGCTTTCAAGTTTTGCAATTTTGACTGTATAATCTCCTTCATTCAGTGTTTCCAAATGGTCCCAAATAGATTTAGTAGTAGATCTATCTAATAATCCCATGATTTTCTGATCTGATAATGCGCTCAAAAGTGCTTCTCTTGCTTTGCAATCATTTTCTTCATCTTTTCCTAAGTTTGGTGGATTAGGTTGACTTTGAGTGGGAGAAATATAGCCATTATTTGTAACTTCCCAGATGTCCTTCCCAATGCAATTCAGATGTGTCTCCATCCTGATCTTCCATATCCCATAGTTGGTTCCATCAAGTTTATGACTGTCCTTCCTGAAATAGTTAGAAGACATTGGATCTCCTCAAGCTATTAAACTTCTGCAAAAAGAGGACTAAACTCTAATACCAATTGTTAGGTCCTAGAGAGAACTGAGAGGGGGGGTGAATTAGTTGTCAAATAAATTTAAACCAAAAACAACTTATCCAAACAAAATGCTTAATACTAGTAAACCAAACTTTATGTCAGTAGATAGTTTATCAGTTAATTGCAGTACCGGTAAAGATTAATGCATGAAACAAAAAGACAATAACATCCACAACACATAACACCAATATTTGTATGTGGAAACCCTGTAAGGGGAAAAACCATGATGGGAAACCTTACCCACAATCAGATGATACTAATAAATCAATGATGAACAGTTAGTACCAAACCAATACTGAGAGGGGGGGGTGAATCAGTATTGATAAAAACACTTTTCCTTGAATCGGTTTGAATGAGAACCCTACGCTTTAACTGGCAAGAAATAACACCGGTTTGAACTAGATTACTAACAGTTAAATACAGTGAAAGACATAAACTAGTGACTCAACTTTCCACACAATATAACATCTTATTTCCACTTCACCCATATTAATACACTAGCAATACTTTAATAGAAATGTAAAGACTTACAAGTTCAACATGCTCTACTACTTAACAGAGAATAATAAAGCATCATATGAAAAGCATCACACATAACACACATATTTTTCACGTGGAAACCCAACTGGGAAAAACCACGGTGGGGATGAATACTCACAAGCTGTTCTTTGAACTCTTCTGAAGTCCGCTCTATTAGGAGCCTAGTCCTATTCAAGACTTTATAATAGGTTCTGTTAGGAGCTGATCCTGCTAGGGATCACCTAGTTAAGGGATGGCTAGAATACTTGGTTAAGGGTTAAACCCTGTTAAAGGTTACCTTGTTAGAGGATTTATAGAACTCAAAGATTTTGAGTCACCCTATTAAAGGATTTACAACAAGCTGGTTAAGGCTACCCTATTAAGGGATTTTCCAGCTGTTGAAGTGGTTAGAGGTCAACATGTATTACAATGATCTGGTAACAACACTTAATGCCAATGCAGATCCGCTTTAGTTTCTTCCTTCTACACTCACACTCTGTAGGTATCTATTCTCATATCTGGTCTGGCAAGAATCACGTATCTTTGCACTTAGATACACACACAACATTTGCCAACAATTCAACATGAAAAACAACATCGACCTTATAGGAAACAGATAGGTCGGTAGCATAAACCCTAAACCCTAAACATTTAGGTTGAGAAATTCAGTTGATTCAATCCTAACCATTGAACACTTTGCTTTGAATACAACAATGTTGAATAGATCTCAAGACGTTCTCCATCGTTTGTTCTTCACCGCTTCTTGGAGGCTGATAACCCATCATGCATTCTCCATCATTTACAGAGACTTCACACATTCCCGAGGTAGATAAGATCAATCTCCTTCATGCAAGCTCCTTCATGCGCACAAGGCTGATGTGGCAACACAATGCGTTCTTCATTCTAATGCTAACACATCATACAATGTCATCGGTTGAATCACAAAGGCGTAGAACATTTCAATCGGAAACCCTAAAGCTAAGACTACTAACTGGTAGTCATGCAATATGAAACCTTGATACAAAACATTCCATATACCGGTTCACATTCCAACATACCAGTTCACTTGGACAAACATACCGCTTCACTTGTTCACATATACTGGTTCACTTGGGCAAACATATTGCTTCACTTTTTCACATATACCAGTTCTCTTACAAGTGCTTACTTCAATATACCAGTTCACTCTTCATCATATTGACATCAATGACAACATATAATATCATCATGTCAACATACTCTGCACATATGCCAACAATCTCCCCCTTTGGCATTGATGGCAATATACAAATATATCTCTGAGCCTCACAAGTTCTCCCCCAATACTGCAAATATCTTCTCCGCTTCACATCTTCTCCCCCTTTGACAACAATGCCAAAATCAAGGCATAAACATCTATGTTCTAATATGCTGCTCCCCCTAAGGAGTAGCATCCTTCAAAACACCAATCCTGAGAAAAATATATCAATGTAAGTCTTGACTGATGTGGAGCACACACCTTTAGTTCACCTCTTGAAGGGGTAGCACCCCTAATTCACCTCTCATATAGGTAAAGGTAGCCTTTGGTAGATGCTTGGTGAATATGTCTGCTAATTGCTCCTTACTAGAAACATGTTTCAGTACAACTTCTTTGTTCTAAACTTTTTCCCTTAAGAAAT
This sequence comes from Cryptomeria japonica, assembly GCF_030272615.1. NCBI lineage: Eukaryota > Viridiplantae > Streptophyta > Pinopsida > Cupressales > Cupressaceae > Cryptomeria > Cryptomeria japonica. The sequence goes on from NC_081405.1 coordinate 610,084,538, forward strand.
GATACTTAAGCTCAAAGTGCTTCGTTCTAGAATGTAAAATTGGATTCTTGGAGATGTTAATCGCACTTGTGTTGTCACAAAATATACTTATCAGTTCAGATACAAGAACTTTGAAGCCATTCAATATATGTCTCATCCAAATAGTTTGGGTGATGTTCATAAAAGCTGCATAATACTCCACTTCTGCTGTAGACTGAGAGATACAACTTTGTTTCTTACTCATCCATGAGACTAGTCTTCCACCAAGAAAGAATGCACCATTAGCTATGCTCTTCTGGTCATCCACATTACCAGCCCATTCAACATTTGTAAACACTTTCAAGTTGAAATCATTACTATATGGATACCATAATCAATAGTCAATAGTTCCCTTAAGATATCTCAGAATCCACTTGACTGCGACCAAGTGGGATTCTCTTGGGATTTTTTGGAACTATGCAACAATGCCCATAGCATGTGCAATGTTCAGTCTGCTATGTACTACATAGTGCAATTTACCAATCATTGATCAGTATTCCTTCTCATTTACAACCGATCACCATCAGTGTACCAATCGGTTTGCTCTCTTCCATGCCAATGGTCTTCAACACCTCTTTGACATATTTGGACTGAGTGATAAAGATTCCATCTTTCATTTGTTGAATCTATAGTCCAATGAAGAACTTAATCTCCCCTATAAGTGACATCTCAAACTCCTTTTTCATCTCATCTACAAAATCATGACTCATCTTGTCATCTCCTCCAAAGATTATGTCATTAACAAATCCCTCACAGATTAGAATCAGATCTCCTTCTGCCTTCAGGGAGATATTACTATCCTCACTTGTTCTCTCAAATCCAATCTTCACAAGATGGGAGTGCAAGCATTCATACCATGCTCTAGGTGCCTACTTTAGGCCATACAAGGCCTTCTGTAGCCTACACACCATATCACTATCTTCTGATAGGGAAAACCCATCTAGTTGCTCTATATACACCTCTTCTTCTAGTATTCCATTCAGGAATGCAAACTTTACATCCATTTGATATACCTTGAATCCCTTGAATGTTGCATATGCAAGAAGCATATGAAGTCCTTCCAATCTGGCTAATGGAGCAAAGGTTTCTCCAGAGTCTTCAACTTCTTCTTGGGCATATCCTTTAGACAATAATCTAGCTTTATTTCTAACCACTGATCCATCTTCATTCAGCTTATTTCTGAAAACATATTTGGTGCCAATGACATTTTTATGCTCTAGTCTGGGTACCAAAGACCACGTACCATTCTTTACTATCTGGTCAAGTTCCTCTTCCATTGCCTTGATCCAGTCTTCATCTTTATGTTCCTCTCTAAATGTTTTAGACTCAAATTCAGAGATCATGTAAGAGTTTTCTCTAATCTTTCTTCTTGTAAGAATTACTGCATCCTTGTCTCCTATGATCTGCTTTAGATCATGATTCAACTTTACATACCTAGGAATGATCTTAGTCATTTCCTCTTGCTTTTCTTCTTCATCCTCATCTTCATCAGCATCGGTATCCATTGATGTAGGAGCACTGTTATTGGTGCTTGGCTATTTTGTAACCAGTTCCTAGAAGGTTACTATCGGTTCATCTCTTACTTTCTCATTGCTTGTTTCCTCAGATTCTTCAAAGGTTTCATCAATTCTAACATTGATGCTTTCAACAATTCTCTAAGTCCTAATTTTGAAACATTTGAGAGCTTTTCTCTTAGTGGAATACCCTATGAATATTCCTTCATCACATTTAGCATCAAACTTGCTTTGATGTTCACTCCTCTTGATATAGCATTTACTACCAAATACTCTGAAGTAACTTACTACTGGTGTCTTACCGGTCCAATACTCATAAGGTGTTGTGTCCTTACACTTTTTGATGAGTACCTAGTTTATTGTGTAGACTGGAGTGCTCACTACTTCTCTCCAAAAGGTGTGAGCAACCTTTCCTTGGATCAACATAGTTCTAGCTGCTTCAATGCCATTCTGCTATGGAGTCCGGGGGGTAGATAGTTGCCTCTTGATGCCATTCTCTTCATAGTATTTCTTGAATTCACTGGAAGTGAATTCTCCTCCTTGATCAGTTCTTAAGCACTTAATCCTCTTACCACTTTCTTTTTCTACAAGTGCTTTGAAGGCTTTGAACTTTCTAAAAGCTTCAAATTTGTCCTTCAAGAATATGACCCACATCATTCTTGACCAATCATTAGTAAGAATCATAAAATACCTATCTCCCTGCACACTCCTAGTTTTCATAGGACCACACAAATCAGTATGCACAAGATCAAGTAAATTGTCTGCATTGAAAGGTTTACCTTTGAAGGTTGAGGAAGACATTTTCCCCAGTTGATACTCTCTGGACAAAGGATTCTCTAATTTGCTTAGTATAGGCAATCCTCTAACTACCTTGATCTTACTGGCCTTCACAATATTATCAAAGTTTACATTGTAGAGTCTCCTATGCCATATCCATCTATTCTTAAACTTAGCCATAAGAATTGTACTGACATTAGCATTTAGCTAAAATAGGTTACCTTTGGTCTACATACCAGTAGCCATCAGTTCACCATTCTTTCCCTTGATTTTTCACACTCCATTTCTAAATTCCAGAGTGAGTCCATTATCATTCAGTTGAGAAACACTCAAAGGGTTGTACCTAAGACCTTCTACCTAATACACATTGTTAGCACTACTTCTTCCATTCGGAGAGATGGACCCTCTGCCTTTTACCATACATGGTGCATCATTACCAAAACAAACCACACCACCATCATACTCTTCTAGATATAGAAACTTACTTCGATCACCAGTCGTATGGTGAGAATAGCCACTATCAATAATCCACTCATTGAATTATCAAAGTGGGAGACAAGAGCCTTCTTGTTTGACACATCTTCCTTGACTGCAACAAACACAATATCTTCATTCTCTTCATCTTTTGATTCCTCATCAGTGACACCTTCATCAACTACTACAAAACAATTTCTCTGGTTTCCTCCTTTGAACTTCTTGAACCTCTCTGCTTTATCCTTGTTGTCACCGTTAGGGTAGTTTACAACAATGTGTCCTATTTAGTTACAAGAAAAGAATTTCAAAGGAAGCTTACCTCTGTATTTACCAGTTCCCTAGGAAGTCTCTTGTCAAGAAGAGCTTCAAATTCCATAAGGATCTCCTCATCATCCATTTCTCTACTTTGTCTTGGTTCACCACTGGTACTAGCTTCTTTTCCTTTTCTAGATGGTACAATAGATGCTCTAAAGGCTGATTCAGTCTTCTGAATACTGCCATCATAATTATTTAGCTCATAAGCTATTAACTTTGCAATGATGGAGTCCAGGGATACCTTTGTCTTGTCTACAGACCTCAACTCCTGAATAAAAGAAACCCTTATTGCATAGACCGATAATAAGGATCTCAAAACTCTACTAACAATAGTGGAATCTTCCATTTTACCACCTACACTCTTGATAGATCCAACAATAGTTTTGATTCTTATTCCATATTGTTGAATGGTCACTCCTTCAACCATCTGCATGTCTTCAAACTTACCCCTAAGGCTTTCTTCCTTAGTTTGTTTCACATGCTCATCACCGCCATAGATATTCTCAAGGGCATCCCATACTTCTTTGGGATTCTCTTTGTCCTAAACATCAATAAACTCAATGTCAAATAAACTTCTAATTAGGGCTTCCATGACTTGCCCATTCTCCTAAATCTCTCTCTTTTGATCATCAGTGAGAGTACCCATAGGGATAACATAAGCATTCTCAACATAGCTCCAATGTTGAGCACCCATGCTTTTGATGTATATATTCATTCCATCCTTCCATATTTTAAATTTGTCTTTGTTGAACTTTGGACCTTCCCTCTTCATCATTAGAGTAGTATCTTTACCTCAAGCGGTTAAGCTTACAACACAGAGGACCTAGAGGACGCTCTGATACCAATTGATGAATCAATGATGAATAGTTAGTACCAAACCGATAGTGAGAGGGGGGGTGAATCAGTACTGATAAAAACACTTTTCCTTGAACCAGTTTGACTAAGAACCCTGCACTTTGACTGGCAAGCAATAACACCAGTATGAACCAAATTACTACCGGTTAAACATAGTGAAAGACATAAACCGGTGACTCAGCTTTCTACACAATCTAACATCTTATTTCCACTTCACCCATATTCATACACTAGCAATACTTTAATAGAAATGTAAAGACTTATAGGTTCAACATGCTTTACTGCTTAATAGAGAATAACAAAGAATCATATGAAAAGCATCAAACATAACACACATATTTTTCACGTGGAAACCCAACTAGGAAAAACCACGATGGGGATGTATACCAACAAGCTGTTCTTTGAACTCTTTTGAAGTTCGCTCTATTAGGAGCCTAGTCTTGCTAAAGACTTTACAATAGGTTTTGTTAGGAACCGATCCTACTAGGGATCATCCGGTTAAGGGATGTCTATAATACCTGGTTAAGGGTTAAACCCTGTTAAAGGTTACCTTGTTAGAGGATTTTTAGAACTCAATGATTTTGAGTCACCCTATTAAAGGATTTACAGCAAGCTGGTTAAAGCTACCCTGTTAAGGAATTTTCCAACTGTTGAAGTGGTTAGAGGTCAATAGGTATTACAATGATCTAGTAACAACACTCAATGCCAATGTAGATCCGCTTCAATTTCTTCCTTCTATACTCACAGTCTGTAGGTATCTATTCTCATATCGGGTCTGGCAAGAATCACGTATCTTTGCACTTAGATACACACACAACATTTTCCAACAATTCAACATGAAAAACAACATCGACCCTATAGGAAATAGATAGGTTGGTAGCATAAACCCTAAACCCCAAACATTTAGGTTGAACAATTCAATCGGTTTGATCCTGACCATTGAACACTTTGCTTTGAATACAATGGTCTTGAACAGATCTCAAGACGTTCTCCATCATTTGTTCTTCACCGCTTCTTGGAGGCTGATAACCCATCATGCATTCTCCACCATTTATAGAGACTTCGCACATTCTCGAGGTAGATAGGATCAATCTCCTTCATGCAAGCTTCTTCATGCACACAAGACTGCCATGGAAACACAATTTGTTCTTCATTCTAATGCAAACACATCACACAATGTCATCAATTGAATCACAAAGGCATAGAACACTTCAACTGGAAATCCTGAAGCTAAGACTACCAACCGGTAGTCATACCATATGAAACCTTGATACAAATAATTCATATACTGGTTCACATTCCAACATACCGGTTCACTTGCACAAACATACCGCTTCACTTGTTCACATATACCGGTTCACATTCTCACATATACCGGTTCACATTTCAACATACTAGATCACTTGGACAAACATAACACCTCACTTTTTCACATACACCAGTTCTCTTGCAAGTGCTTACTTGAATATACCAGTTTACTCTTCATCATATTGACATCAGTGACAAAATACAATATCATCATGTCAACATACTCTGCATATATGCCAACAGTTACTACTATAGAGAGGATGTGTATACAAATGGGGTTTGCATATGCAGAAAGGCCAAGCACCTAGAGCTCACTACTCAAACACAAATAGGACTCACACTGACTACAATTGGATGGTTAAATCCAATAATGATGTATTGCTCAAAATAACATCTTCATATGTTGGATTCAGTACTGGTTTAGTTCTAATTGCCTTCACGAAACCTTCCTTCAACCTTCAAATGATGTCTGCGTGTATATCTCTACTTATTCTCGCATATACCTTCTGAGAATTCCTTTTTCCAATCGCATATTGGTCTTAGAAATAAGATCTTACATATATACCATAACCTAAGACAAATTTTAGTAGGTCTTCTCTAAAAGATATTACAATAAAAACAATTTATAGGTAAATCAATAATAAATGCAATAACTGATACAACATGTTGGCTTAATGCATTTACAACAATAATAAATCATCTCCAAAGCGTGTCGTGTTGATCTGGAATAGATAAGCCTGCTGGTGCTTATTCTGGACCTATTTGTCAATAACAACAAATATGCAAACACGAATATACCAATGATCAAATATCCAAGACAAAGTGTCCAAACAATGTCTTCAACATAACGAAGTGTTTTCCATGTCATTCCAAGTGCTGGTGAACAATATATCCTACCAGTGAACCAGATACCGGTGACTATGCATAAAGTCACTTGATTACGAGTGAACATTGCCAATTCTCCAAAGTGTCAGAGTTGATAAGTGTTAATAGGTGTTGACATCAATGACAAAACCATATCAACATATCCAAAATACCAACATTGTTGACCCCTCTATAAGCTATGAAGCGACTTGTCTTTATAAATGCTATTGGTTTTTTAAGGGTTAGAGGGACCGGTCAAGCAGCTTCTGGGAAACATGTTATGGATCCATTGGATGATACTAGAATTCATCCAGAGTCATATGAACTAGCCAAGAAAATGGGTGAGGATCTATACTGTGAAGATGTAGGACAAGTTACAAATGATATGGATGAGGAAACACAAGAAATGGAACTTGAACATGTCAAAACAGATCCCCATGTGTTAAAGGCCCTTGATATTAATGAATATGCTAGAAGTGTGAAACAACAAACATCCAATAAAAAGTGGGAAACTCTTGCTGATATAAAGATTGAATTGCTATATGGATTTAAGGATTGGTAAACACCATATAAAGAGCCATCCCAAGATGAGGAATTTTATTTGCTAACTTGAGAAAATAAAGAGACCCTTTCAGTGGGGAAAATTGTACAAGTAACTACCCGTAGATTCTTAAATAATCGTTGAAAATTTGTTTCCATACAAAGGGCTATTTTGAGGGCTGGAAGGGTTTACAATCACAGAGAATTGTTGAACCCTCTAGAAGCTATGAAGTGACTTGTCTTTATAATTTTTTCTGGTTTTTTAAGGGTTAGAGGGATCGGGGAAGCACCTTCTAGGAACCATGTTATGGATCCATTAGATGATACTAGAATTCATATAGAGTCATATGAAGTAGCCAAGAAAATGGCTGAGGATGTATATGTGAAGATGAAGGGTAGGATATAGATGATATGGATGAGGAAACACAAGAAATGGTAGTTGAACATGTCAAAAAATATCCCACTGTGTTAAAGGCCCTTGATATTAATGAATATGATAGAAGTAAGGAACAACAGACATCCTATAAAAAGAAGGAAAATCTTGCTAACATAAAGATTGAATTGGTATATAGATTTAAGGATTGGAGAACACCATATAAAGAGCCATCCCAGGATAAGGAATTTTATCTGCTAACTGGAGAAAATGAAGAGACCCTTTTAGTGGGGAAAATTGTACAAGCAACTGCCTCTAGAATCCTAAATAATCATAGAAAAGTTGCTTCCATACAAAGGGCTATTTTGAGGGCTGGAAGGGTTTACAGTCGTAGAGAATTGTTAACCCCTCTAGAAGATATGAAGTGACTTGTCTTTATAATTGGAAGTCGTAGAATGGAGAGGTTAAGGAGGTTGAGGATCCATATTTTTCCAAAGAGGATACCATTCAACAAAGTGAATGAGTTGCTAATTCCCTACTATTCGATAAGGGAATTCAAGCTAATTCAAGCTAATAATTTGGTCACAATTTGATTACTAGTTCCTAATGCCCTACTATTTAGCAAGGGAATTAGAGATAATAATTTGGTCAGAATTTTCTTAACGGAGTAACTCAGGATTCATGTAGCAGGGAACTGAGGCCCCAATAGGGGTAGCTCAAGGTCATCTAACTTTTCTGTCCCTACATAGGGAGGGGATGACTGGGGATGAAGCTACGGAGACTACCCACCTATATAACCTAGCTCCCCACTTCTCTGCACTCTACCCAGGCTCCCTCCTTATTGTTCCTATTCTTACTATAGGAATACAGAGGATTTGGACAGTATGCCATCTAGGCAAGGGACATTCCCATCTATTCTTTCTATAGGAATATAGACATAATACAATCTCATGCCCCTAATATTATAAAGGGAGGTGTTAGGAACCTCTTTTTATGGAAGTTTTTCAGACAAATGCAAAAACTAAAAGTAAACTTAAAAGATTTAGCTAGCCCAAAAAGCAAAGGCCATATAATTGTAGGACCATTTCATTCAAATTAAATTCCAATTCATCCAAACTTAAAGCAAAGGCCCTACTATTCTATGGGGCCATTTACCAAGAATTAAAGCTACTTACAACTAGAAATAAAGTGAACAAGAGAATGCAAGGAAAGCAAAGGAACTTGCAACAAAATCTTGATGACAAGAACAAAAGGACCAACCTCTTGTACAGTTGTTGCCGAGAATCTATCTGTAGCAATTGTGACTGCTTCCTCCCAATTTTTGCATGTTGGTATTTTGGATATGTTGATATGGTTTTGTCATTGATGTCAACACTTATCAATACTGGCCAAATTGGTTATGTTCACCGGCAAGCAAGAGACTTATGCACAGTCACTGATATTTGGTTTACCGTCAAGTTATATTGTTCACCGACACTTGGAATCACTTGGAGACTAGTTGGTTATGTTGAAAATATTGTTTGGACACTTTGTTTTGGTGATTTGTTCATTGGCTTATTCAGGTTTTCATATTTGCTATTACCCGTAAATAGGTCCAAGATATACATCAACAGGCTTATCTATTCCAGATCAGCATGACACATCAAGAATATAATTTGTTGCTATTGTAAATGCATTGAGCTAACATCATGCATCGGATATTGTTTCATTTATAATTGATTTAATTGTAATACCTTTTAGTGAGCGGACCTACTCAATTGGTCTTAGGTTATGGTATAAATGTAAGATCTCATTTGTGAGATTAAGATATGAAAAGGAAAGAGATTGTAATAAGGTATATGAGAAAATAAGCAATGCTATACATGCAGACATCATTTGAAGGTTGAAGGAAGGTTTTCTGAAGGCAATCAGAACTAAACCTGTACTGAATCCAGCATATGAAGATGCTATTTTATGTAGTACATTATCATTGGATTTAATCATCCAATTGTAGTCAGTGTGACTCTCATTTTGTGATTGAGCAGTGAGCTCTAGGTGCTTGGCCTTTCTACATGTCCAGACCCCCTATTGTACACACATACTATCTGTACTAGTATCATATCATTGTGAAGCCTAGTTCTCTTTTTGCAGAAGTTTAACAGCTTGAGGAGATCCAATTTATTCTAACTATTTCAGGAAGAACAGACCTAAACTTGATGGAACCAACTATGGCATATGGAAGATCAGGATGGAGACACATCTGACCTACATTGGAAAAGACATATGGAAGGTTACAAAGAATGGTTATACTACTCCTAATCAAGGTCAGCCCAATCCACCAAATCTGACTAAAGATGATGAAAATGATTGCAAAGCAAGAGAAGCACTTTTGAGCGCATTGTCAGATCAGCAAATCATGGGATTATCAGATAGGTCTACTGCTAAAGCTATTTGGGATAGATTGGAAACATTGAATGAAGGTGATGCCATAGTCAAAATTGCAAAACTTGAATCCTTCCGGGTCAAGTATGAAAATATGAAAATGGAAGAGGATGAAAGAATTTCTGCTTTTATGGAAAGAGTAAATGAATTTGTTTTGGGTATACAATGTTGCGGAGGAACCTTAAGTGAAGATGAAATTGTTTCAAAAGTTTTAAGAGAATTTCCACCAACATATAAAATGAAAGTAACTACTACAAATGAATTGAGAACAATGCCTAATAGATCAGTAACTAGAGATACCTTGGTTGGAAAACTTTCAGCTTTTGAAATTGAGAAATTTGGTCTTGTTACTACTATAAAGATAGATTCAACTTTCAAGGCATTAACATCATCTGCATCATCATTATTTGACAAATCTGATTGGAAATCCTTTTATGTAAGAGAACTTGAAGAAAGCAGGAGAGAAAATAAAGAACTTGAAGAACTTGAAGCACTATTTGCAAGGAAAATGCCTCAAGGTCCTATTGGAAGTAAGTATGAAGGTAAAGCACCCTTTAAATGTTTTAAATGCAATAAGATTGGTCATATGGCATCTAGGTGTCCTGATAGGCATGCAAGGTTGAAAGAAGAAGCTAGAAGAACATACAAGCCTAACCTTGAATATCAGAGATACAAATTTAAGAAAATAGAGACAAATCTTGTTACCTTGTTGATGAAGGAGTCACTGATGATTCTGATGAGGATCCGGTAGACAATGGATGGGTTTTTGTTGCTATAATAGAAGATCAACCAACACCTACTATTCAACCGATAGAGTAGGCCCTGGCAGCTAGAATTGAAGATAAGGATGAATTGATCATTGATTCAGGATGTTCACATCATATGATTGGTGATAAAAGTAAATTCTTAACCTTTAAGGAATACAATGGAGGTCTAGTAAGATTTGGAGATGATAAAGCTTGTTTGATCAAAGGAAAAGGCACTATATCTCTTGATGGTAAGCACAATACAGATAATGTCTACTATGTTGAAGATTTAAAGCATAATCTTTTGAGTGTTGGTCAGTTAGTTGAAAAATGATTTCAGTTACAATTCAAGAATGGTAAATGCAAAATCATGAACAAAACTAGTTTGGAAATTGCAACCGATAATCAGGCTAGAGGTAATATCTTTCATTTGAACAATAGCGAAAAGACATGTTTGATTGCACATATTGATGAAAGTTGATTATGGCATAAGAGACTCTGTCATGTAAATTTTGATTGCATTGTGAAAATCAGTACAACTAAGGCAATAAGAGATCTACCTAAGATTGTCAAACCCCACAATCTGGTATGTAAAGAATGTCAATTTGGAAAGCAAGTTAGAGAATCTTTTAAGAGTATTCCAGAGAAATCCAATAATGCTCTTGACTTAATTCATGATGATTTATGTGGTCCAGCAAGAAATAGAAGCTTACAAGGAGATAGATATTTTATGCTAATCATTGATGAATATTCTAGAATGTGTTGGGTTACTTTTCTCAGGGAGAAATCAGAAGCACTTGTGAAATTCAAGCTATTTAAGGTGATGGTAGAGAATGAAACTGGTAAGAAAATTAAATGTCTGAGATTAGATCAAGGAGGTGAATTCACATCTAAGGAATTTAATACATTTTGTTAAGTGAATGGAATTAGAAGATAGTTGTCAGCACCCCAGACACCCCAACAAAATGCAGTTGTAGAGAGGAAAAACAGAACCATCTTGGATGCAGCTAGAAGTATGTTATCAGAAGAAAATCTACCACATGTATACTGGAGAGAAATAGTGAGTACAATGGTTTACACATTCAACAAAGTTCACATCAAAGGTGAAACTGGTAAGACCCCTCATGAATTATGGTTTGGTATTACTCCTACTCTTAAATATTTCAGAATATTTGGAAGTAAATGCTATATTAGAAGAGATGAGTATATTGGCAAATTTGATTCTAGAAGTGATGAAGGAATATTTCTTGTTTATTCATCTAAAAGAAAAGAATATAGATGTTTTAACAAGAGATTGCAGAAAATTGTTGAGAGCACAAATGTGAAGATCGATGAACAATTTAGAGGAAATTCAAGGTACATAGACTCTGAACTGGCAACAGAGATACTAAAAAATGAACCTATATTGAATACATTGGTACATAATGAAGATCTAGTTACACTGACATCATTTAAAAATTCCACAGTAACTGAGGAACAACAACAAACAAAGACACCCCCATATGTAAGATTGAACCACTCTGAAGATCAGATAATTGGGAACAAGTATCAAGGAGTCACGACTAGAGGAAGACTAGAAAATGAAGAGGTATGTCTTATTTCTCAAATTGAACTAGCATCAGTTAATGAGGCATGTGAAGATAACCACTGGATTAAAGCTATGGAAGAAGAATTAGAACAAATTGAAAAGAATAGCACATGGACATTAGTTCCCCGACCTAAAGACAAAAATGTGATTGGAACAAAATGGGTATTTAGAAACAAACTTAATGAAGATGCTAAACTAATTAGAAATAAAGAAAGACTAGTGTGTAAGGGATATTCACAGAAAGAAGGAATTGATTATAATGAAACCTTTGCACTGGTAGCTAGAATTAAGGTAGTCAGATTATTTTTGGCTTTTGCAGCACAAGAACTACAAAGTAGATCAGATGGATATTAAATGTGCATTTCTGAATGCAGATCTTGAAGAACAAGTTTATATTGAACAACCTGATGGATTTTCTTTGACAGATGACAAAGATATGGTTTGCAGGTTAAGGAAAGATTTGTATGGGTTGAAGCAAGCTCCAAGAGCTTGGTATGCTAGATTGGATAAGTATCTTTTGAAGATTGGTTTTTCTAAAGGTAATGCTAACAGTAACCTATATTACAAAGTGACTAACGATGACATATTGGTTACAAAAGTTTTTATTGATGATATAATCTTTGGAGGAGAAGATAGATTATGTAAAGACTTTTCTAATGAAATGCAGCAAGAATTTGAAATGTCTATGATTGGAGAGATAAAATTCTTTTTAGGATTGCAGATTTCACAAACTAATAAAGGTATATTCTTGAGTCAATCTAGGTACTTGAAGGAGTTACTAAAGAAATTTGGTATGGAGAACTCTAAATCGGTAAGCACACTTATGACTACAACCGACAAATTATCACCAAGGGATGAATCAACACCTATTAATCTGACTAGGTACAAGTCTATGATAGGAGGTTTACTGTATTTAACACAAACAAGACCTCATATTATGAATGCAATATGTATTGTTTCAAGATTTCAAAGTAATCCTAAAGAAAATCATGAATCAACAGTAGAAAGGATTTTCCAGTACTTACAAGGCACTACAAATCTTGGCTTATGGTATCCTAGAGATGAAAACTTTGAATTATGTGCATACACAGATCCTAATTGGGCAGGAGATGTAGATGACAGAAAAAGAAACACCGGTGGAGCATTTTTTCTTGGTAGCAGATTAATTTCTTTGTTGAGTAAGAAACAAAGTTGTACATCTTTATCAATAGCAGAATCAAACTATGTTGCAGCAACAACTAATTGCACATGAGTATTATGGCTTAAGAAAATGTTGAAATATATAAAGGTAAAATGTAAGGAACCTATAACTATCTATTGTGATAATACAACAACAATTGATATATCTAAGAATCCGGTACTACATTCTAAAACTAAACATGTTTCTATCAAACTGAATTTTCTAAAAGAGAATGTTGAAGCCAAAGAAGTGAAATTGGTTTAGGTGAATACTAAAGAGTAGATTGTAGATATTTTTACTAAGCCTTTGCCTAAGGAGACTTTTGAATATCTCAGAGATCAACTTGGGGTTATACCCCCACTGGTAGAGACCTAGTTAGTTGATGTTTATCATCAACTAGCAGAATTAACAGAGAAATCTTTTATCTGGCTTTGATGAGGAGAACTACTTCTCAAGGGGAGGAGTTGGTATATTGAATGAGTTGGTATTTTATGATATGTTCTTTGAATATTTGTATTTTGTTTTATATTTCTTTGGCATTTGATGTCAAAGGGGGAGAGATTGATATGGAAAAACACATGGAAAACACATATTATTCCTAGGGGGAGAGACTTTATCCCTTGGGGAGAGATATTATGTATTTTGATTTCTGGCTATGATCTCTTTGGGAGATTGTTGGTTTTTACTTTTTGGCATTTCTGTTTTGGCACTTTGATAGTTTTCCCATCTTGTGTTGCCATCAATTCCAAAGGGGGAGATTGTTGTTATTTTGGATATGTTGATATGGTTTTGTCATTGATGTCAACACTTATCAATACTAGCCAAATTGGTTATGTTCACCTACAAGCAAGTGGCTTATGCATAGTCACCGGTATTTGGTTTACCATTATTAAGCTTTAAGTTTTGGTTAAGTTAATTTTGGTTGAATTTATTGGATAACTGATTCACCCCCCCCCCCTCTCAGTTGTCTCCAGGACCTAACATTGCACACTAAGCCCGTGTATAATGATGGTGTGTAATTACTTTTTGCTTTAAAATACCTAATGTTCATTGGAATTTCGATGTCAAATATAAAATATGAAATATCAACAAAAGTTATGGCGATAAAGGGTCAAATTTTATATTGAAGAGACATAACATATCAAGAGGAACTACACCGAGGGAAAAGACATCGAGGAAATTATGCCCATCACCTGAACACATTTTAAGCTATCCCGATGCCTGATGAGACTAGCGGGATAACTCACACCAATCAACAGGAAGAGAGGTCATCATCTTATGTTATCCCGATGAGTAAGAAGAAATCAAGTGGCTATAAAAATCATCAAACCAACATATGCCAATGGAATTCTGATGTGAAATATAAAATCTACACTATTAACAAAATTCAACCTGATGGTAACACACAACTAGAAGCATGTGATCGAGATAGAATACACTGATGAATTCCATCGGCAAAATGCACACTAGTGGCAATGGAGAAATCTTGTATTGTCAATAGCCGATGATGCTATCAATAAGACTTATCCTACTAGACACCAGCAAATGGAAAATGCATTAGCAAAGGTTATGGTGATAAAGGGTCAAAGCTTATGTTGAGGAGACATAATGTATCAGGAGGAGCTATGCCAAGGGAAAATACATTAGGGAAATTATGCTCATTGCCAAAACACATTTTAAGCTATCTTGATGCCTAATGAGACTAGCGAGATAACTCACATCGATCAACAGGGAGAGAGGTCATCATTTTTTGTTATCATGATGAGTAAGAAGAAATCAAGAGGCTGTGAAAATCATCAAACCAACATATGCCGATCAACAGGTCATCAATTTTTGTTATCATGATGAGTAAGAAGAAATCAAGAGGCTGTGAAAATCATCAAACCAACATATGCCGATCAACAGGTAAAATTTGTGTTCATCTAGAAACTGACATGAAATTTCAACACATCTGAATTTTGATGAACACGGGGTATACTTTAAAAAAAAAAATTAATTTGACAAAGCAAAAGAAATCCCATAGCTAGTAGGAAATGTTCGTCAGTTTATCATTTGAATTCTAATGTGAAATTTTTACATGTTAGAATTTAGATGAACACGGGGTAATTTAAAAAAAATTAAAATATTTATCCGACAAAACAAAACAAATCCCATAGCTTGTCAGAAATGCTCATCAAAAATCCTCTCCATATGTAATATTGACTTTAACGTTGGGGCATAAACTCCTCTCATAATTATCTCTTTTGATACTTAACGTTACTTAGCAAAATTTGTCTTTGCTTTGTAATTTTGGTATTTCTTTCATGGCTCATAGTAAGAGAACCTTACTAGTTGTAGTCATGGTTCTCTCTCTCTCTCATGGTCTTCCCTTTTACCTTGTCATTGAACTTGTTAGATTCTAGAGTCCACTAGGGGCTTGTCCTTGATGTCTCTTTTGAAAGTATTTCTTAACCTATTGTAGTTGTAACATCATAAAATTGCACCCCTTGCAATTTTCAACTACATTTGGGTCTTCACCTTAGTGTTTGTGCCCCTCGGCCTAATCGGAGAACTGAATATGCTCATGTACATAAAAAACACATTGAAATTCAACCTTGCACTCTTCCTGCACCTTGATCATGCCCAAAAATAGGGCAAGAATAGGGCGTGGTCCCCTAGGATCCATTGGGACTAGGGAATGGTTCTCTAGGATCCCCTATTTGGGACCTCCCTTGATCCACTCTCCTTGGACCTAACTCAAATTTGAAGCAGGAATTCCCTCCTATGTTTGCCCAAGTTGAAATATCAACTAGTTAAACCCACTAGCAAGTATATAAGAGGGATTTCCCCTCATTTGACATAACACACTATCTAATGAAATGCTATCAAATCCATTATCAATCATTATCAAGCTTCTGAGCATTCAAGAGATCAAGAATTCAAGCATTCAAGAGAAATTTAGCATTTTCAGTCTTCCTTCAAGCTTTGGAGCAACAATAGAGACTATATTTCAAGAATTGAAGAGGAGATCACTATTCTACTTCATGAAACTCTAATTCCATGTGGAGGCAAATGAAACTTCACAAGGAGGAAATAGGTGAGCAATTGTACTTCTAAAATTAAGATTTATTCGTAGAGATGGAAAAACCCTTTTCAACATGCATAAAGTTTGGAGGACCAATAGGAGAGTGCCCCTATCCAGACACACAATACCTACAACTTTTGCCAAATTTTATAGACTAGCTCTGAACCATCTCAAATTTCTTAGATCTAGGTGCACAGTTGAATCCTGCATTTGTAGCTCACTATTTTTGCATACTTTGTCTCCATTTTCAGCACGTTGTCCTAATTCAATCAATCAACTTACAAAAGAGGGTTAATTCCATTCCAATATACTTAGTATTCAATCATTACATCTTTTGGAATTGGATCTAGTAGATTCATCCCCCTATTTTGAATGTAAAGTCTTCCGAAGTGAAAATTAGAGCCTAGTGAATTCCCTATTTTTCCAAGTGGAGAATTGGATAAGGTTTTCAAACTTTTCCAAATCAACCCTACTGAGAGCCTACTTGTGTAGCATAAAACAATAAATAAATGGATGATTTTGTGATTACCAATAATAGATTTATGGTAGGAATTCTCCCTATCTAAGTCATAGGGTGATAAATTTCAGCTAGTACTTGAATTAACTCAACATCAATAAAAATGTTTGGCACAATTAACTTAGATACACATAGATTCCAAGGGTTTAACATTGGAAATTTCCTATCATGATTTTTATAAAAATACAAGAACAAGTCTCTACCAGTTATGGGAATCAAAGCATCTTTGCAACCTTCCATGCTATCCTTATAAACATTTTTAGCTCTAGTGTCTTCTAACCTTCGTAATGCATCTAATAGGGACTTTTGGAGTGGCCTCTTTTTCTCAACAGGGCTAGATGGTTGAGCCTTTTTGGAAAAACCCTTCTCCTTTTTTGAGCTCTTAGTCATTTTAGAACCTTCACCCTTCTTAGGAATTTTTTCTTTTATATTCTACTTTAAATTTAGATAGAAATTACTCAAAAAGGCTTAGAGACAATACTTACTTGTGAATTCACTGATGATTGTGACCCTCTTTGATTTATCATAGAGCTCGTGCTATTTAATTTTCAAATTTAATGAATTTTGCAAGAAAGAATTTAGTTTTTAATGGTAGCCTACAAGATTCATTTCTCATTTAATTTGTTCATGCCATTGTATGGATCTAATAGCTCCACTACCTTTTCCAAAAAAAATCTTGTTATGACCTATTGTTGTCACTTGCAATTAAATCATCTCTCATCTTGTCTCCATATCATAGAATCACCCTTGATGGTCTCTCTTATCATTGCAATTTTGTGCTAACGATCACTGCATTACTGCAACCTTTCATTTATTATGTTTTTGCTTCCCACAATATTGCATATATGTTTTTACTCTTATCGCTATCACAATAGTGCCTTTTATTAACTTCCAACATCTTGTGCTTTGGCAACAACTTCACTTCAAGCTATCGTTATATCACAACATCCTTAACTTGGTGTTATCAGTTTCTTGCGATAGTGTGATAACCTTGCGACTTAACATTTCATCACTACTTCACAATACCCTTATCTTAAGATTTCTCTCTTTCTACAATATTGTCATAACTATTTAAACTTTACTTTTGAGTGTTGTATACCAACATTTTTGTTTTAACATTATACCATTTTAGTGATACTGCGAAAACTTTGCTTCCTTTCTTTTCTTGTTGCCATATTGCTACCCACTAAATGTGATAAAGAAAGTGTCTCGTGGGATTACAATAATTAATGATGAAGTGACATTAGACCTCCTAAAGAGCATGGTGATTAAGGTAACCAGAGACAATTAGAAAAATATGTGAGATGGGAGATGACTAATTAAGGAGGTAGCTTGAGGAGTAAAAATTTAAAACATGGTATGCAATCATAATTTTTTGCAAAGATTTTTTAGAGTTATAATAGTCACCTTGAACAAATCTTAAAAATGGGGAAGAATAGAGCGATTAACTCAAGTTCAATATGAATTCCAAAATTTTGTGGGACAAAATCAATAAAATATATTTTCTTAATGAATGACACCTTCACATAGATGAACATGAGGAATGTGTTAGGTCCCAGGAAGGACAATTGAGAAGGGGGTTGAATCAATTGTGAACCAGTTGTCAATAAATTATAATCCAAATGCAAGTTATTCCAATTTAAACTTAATGTCAATAAACCAAACATAAGTGCCAGTAAAATAGACTAACAGTTATAGCAGTACTAGTTTAACCTAATGTATGAAACAAAAATAGAAACAACATCCACAACACATAAAACAAAGATTTTGACATGGAAATTGGGTAGGGGAAAAACCACAGTGGGAAACCTTACCCACAATCAAATGATATTACTGTAGATAGTATGTGTATACAAATGGGGTCTGCACATGCAGAAAGGCCAACTTCCTAGAGCTCACTGTTCAATCACAAAATCGGAGTCACATTGACTACACAATTTGATGGTTAAATCCAATGATAATGTACTACTCAAAATAGCATTTGCAATGCTGGATTTAGTACTATTTAAGCTCTAAACATGAGTGTCAAAACACCTTCATAACCTTCCTTCAATGTTTGAATAATTTCTGTGTGATTCGCAAAAAGATCTTCTTATTTTATCTCTTCAATATTTGAATACACTCATCATTACGATCTTCAATAAGATCTTATAATCATTTATACAAAACCTAAGACAAAATGAATAGGCCAGCGCACTAAAGATATTACATAAATTACAAATAAGTCTTGATGCAATACAATCATGTCAGCTCAATACATTTACCACAACAACCAATCAATAAACAATCTCCATAATGTGTCGTGTTGTTCTGGAGTATTGGTACATAACCTAGACCTATCAGTCGGTAAAGGCAAACATGTCAACCCGATTAGACCAATAAGGAAAGCACCATAACCAAACTTCCAATCCATGTCTTCAACATAACCAAATGATCTCTAAGTTATCATCATTGTCGGTGAACAATATAACCTGCTTGTGGACACATACCGGTGACTGTGCATAAGCTACTAACTATACTGGTGAACATAATGTAAACCTCTAAGAAGAAAAGTGTTGACATCAATAAAAAAATCAATGCAACACATGACAAAGTCATCCATAATACCAACAATCTCCCCCTTTGGTATTGATGGCAACACTAGATGGAAAAACATCTAAGTGCAAAAAATAGAATGCCAAAACCAGTAAAGGAATCAATCTCCCAAAGATAGATCAATACAAAGTTTTGTAATAGAAATAAAAACCAAAACCAAAATTACATATATCCAAAGAGTATATCTCTCCCTCAATGAATAATCTCTCCCCAAAGGAATAATGTTTTTCCATACATATCTCTCCCCCTTTGACATAAAATGCCAAAGTAGATAAGAATTCAACACTTAACATTGAGGCAACTACTCCCCTTGAGAAGTAACTCTCCTCCATCAAAGCCATAAAAATTAATTTTTGTTTGTTCCTGCCAGTTTGATGCCAATATTCAACATCTAAGTCTCTGCCAGTGGGGAAATTACCCCAATCTTCTCTCTATGATGTTCAAATGTTTTCTTAGGCAAAGGCTTTGTAAAGACATCTGCAAGTTTATCTTTAGTATTCATATAAACCACTTTCACTTCATTTGCTTCAACATTCTCTTTCCTAAATTATACTTAATAGAAACATTCTTTGTCTTATAGTGAAATACCAAATTCTTTGATATATCAATTGCTGGTCAATTATCACAATAAATGATCATTGGTTCTTTGCATTTTTCCTTTATATCCTTCAACATTTGCTTGATCCATAATACATGAGTACAATTAGTTGTTGCTGCAACATATTTTGATTTTGCTATTGATAATGATGTACAAGTCTGCTTCTTGTTGATCCATGAAATCAATCTACTACCAAGAAAGAATGCACCGCTAGTGGTACTCTTTTTGTCATCTACATATCCTACCCAATTTTCATCAGTGTATGCACATAAATCAAAATTTTCATCCTTAGGATACCATAAGCCAAGATTTGATGTGCCTTGTAGGTACTGGAAAATCCTTTTAATTGTTGATTCATGGTTTTCCTTAGGATTTCTTTGAAACCTTGAAACAATACATACTGCTTTCATTATATCATGTCTTATTTGTGTCAAATATAGTAAACCTCCAATCATAGATTTGTACCTTGTCAGATTAATAGGAGTTGAATCATCCTTCAATGTCAATTTATTAGTTGTAGTCATAGGAGTACTTACCGGTTTGGAATTTTCCATACCAAATTTCTTCAAAAGTTCCTTCAATTACTTAGTTTGACATATGAATATACCTTTTTTTTATTTTTGATATTTGTAAACCTAAAAAGAATTTTTTGTCTCCAATCATAGTCATTTCAAATTCTTTTTGCATCTTATTAGCAAAGTCCTTACATAATCCATCTTCACCTCCAAAAATGATATCATCTACAAAGACTTTAATAACCAAAATATCAGCATTGTTAACTTTGTAATACAAATTGTTGTCAACATTACCTTTTGTGTAGCCAAGCATCAAAAGATATTTATCCAATCTATCATAAAAATCTCTAGGAGCTTGCTTCAATCCATATAAAGCTTTCGTCAACCTGCAAATCATATCCTTATTATCTGTCAAAGAAAATCCATCAAGTTGTTCAATGTAAACTTCCTCCTCTAGATCTGCTTTCAAAAATGCATATTTTACATCCATTTGATAAACTTTATAGTTCTTATAAGCTTCAAATGAAAGAAATAGTGTAACTGCCTCAATTTTGGGTACCGGTGCAAAGGTTTCATTATAATCAATTTCTAATTTCTGTGAATAACCTTTACAAACTAATCTTTCTTTGATCCTGATAACTTCTCCATCTTCATTAAGTTTATTCCTATATACCCATTTAGTTCCAATTTATTTTTGTCTTTAGGCTAGGGAACCAATGTCCAAGTGTTGTTATTTTCAATTTGTTCTAATTCATCTTCCATTGCTTTTATCCAGTGTTCATCCTTTTATGCTTCAATAACAAATGCTCGTTCAACTTGAGAAATTTAACATACCTCCTCATTTGCCAATATTCCTCTAGTCATAACACCTTGATTCTTGTTTCCAATTATTTATTTCTCTGAATGATTCAATCTTACATACCTGGTTTGTTCTGATTAACATTCATAGTCTAATGTTCTTCAGTCACTGTTGAGTTTTCTCATGATGTCGGTGTGACTGGGTCTACATTTTGTACTGGTGCGGTCTGTGCCGGTTCATTTATAATCATTTCAACTGCTAGTTCTATAGATCTTCATCTATCTTCACATTAGTACTCTCAATGATTTTTTGTAACCTTTTATTATAACATCTCTATGCCTTGCTTTTAGATGAATAGCCAAGAAATATTCCTTCATCACTTCTAGGATAAAACTTGCCAACATACTCATTCTTCTAATATAACATTTGCTTCCAAATATTCTAAAATACTTAAGAGTGGGAATATGACCAAACCATAGTTCATAAGGGGTCTTACCGGTTTCACTTTTGATGTGAACTCTATTGAAAGTATAAACTGTTGTATTCACTACTTCTCTCTAGTACACATTAGGTAGATTTGCTTCCATTAACATTGTTCTTGTTGCATCCAAAATAGTTATGTTCTTTCTTTCTACAACTCCATTTTTTGGGGTGTCCAAGGTGTTGATAGTTGTCTTTTGATTCCATTCACTTCACAAAATGCATTAAACTCTCTAGATGTAAATTCTCCTCCTTGATCTTATCTTAAACATTTGATTATCTTGTCGGTTTCATTTTCTACCATTGCCTTCGGTATCTTGAATCTTCCCAAAGCTTCTTATTTCTCCTTGAGAAAAGTAACCCAACAAATTATAGAATAATCATCAATTATTAGCATAAATTATCTATCTCCTTGTAGACTTCTTGGTCTTGCAGGACCACATTAATTAGTTGAATTCAATGAAGAATATTATTTGATTTCTCAGTAATGCTCTTAAATGTTGTTCTAACTTTCTTTCCCATTTTACATTCCTTACATACCGGATTATGAGGTTTCACAATCGTAGGTAAATCCCTTACTTCCTTAGTTGAACTGATCTTTATAATGCAATTAAAATTCATATGATAGAGTCTTTTATGCCATAACCAACTTTCATCAATGTGTGCAATCAAACATTTTTTATCATATTTATTCAAGTGAAAGATATTACCTTTAGTCTGATTATTGGTTGCAATCTCCAATCCAGATCTGTTAATGATTTTGCATTTCCCATTCTTGAACTGTAACTAAAACCCTTTTTCCACTAACTGACCAACACTTAAAATATTATGCTTTAAACCTTCTACACAATAAACATTGTCAGTATTGTACTTACCATCCAAAGATATAGTGCCTTTTCCTTTGATTAAACAAGCTTTATTATCTCCAAACCTTACTAGACCTCCATGAAATTCTTGAAATGATAAGAATTTATTTTTATCACCAGTCATATGATGCGAGCATCCACTATCTATAATTCATTCATCTTTTTCTTCAATATTTGTTGCTAGTGCCTGCTCTACCAGTTTGAAAATAGGTCTCGCTTGATCTTCTTTTATTGCAACAAAATCCCATCTGTTATTTGCTGAATATTCACCTGGGTCATCTGTAACACCTTCATCTGCATAGTAACATGACTTATCTTTGTTTTTCTTGAATCTATATCTCTGGTATTCAGGGTTAGGCTTATATGATCTTTTTGCTTCCTCCCTTACTCTTGCATGTCTATCAAGACATCTACATGCCATATGACCAACTTTATTGCAATTAAAACATTTGAAAGGTGATTTACCTTCATACTTATTTCCTGCTGGACCTTTAGGCATTTTCCTTGCAAATGGTGCTTCAAATTCTTCAAGTTCTTTTGCATAAAGTTCTTTCCAATTAGTTTTGTTAGATGATGATGATGATGATAATGATTTAAAAGATAAATCAGTCTTTATAGTAGCAACAGGACCAAACTCTTCAAGTTCAAATGATGAAAGTTTTCCAACCAAAGTATCACTAGAAACTGAAGTATTAGGCAATGTTCTCATTTCATTAATAGTAGTTACTTTCATTTTGTAAGCTGGTGGAAATGCTCTTAAACCTTTAGACACAATTTAATCTTCACTTAAGGATCTTCCACAATATTGTATTCCTGAAACAATTTCATTAACTCTTTCCATAAATGCAGAAATTCTTTCATCTTCTTCCATTTTCAAATTTTCATACATGATCCAGTAACATTCCAGTTTTGCAATTTTTAAAGTGGTATCTCCTTCATTCAGTGTCTCCAACTTATCCCAAATAGATTTAGCAATAGATCCATATGATAATCCCATGGTTTGCTAATCTGATAATACGCTCAGAAGTGCTTCTCTTGCTTTGCAATCATTCTCCATGTCCTTAGCCAATGTTGGTGGATGAGGTTGATTCAGAATAGGAGCAACATAGCCATTCTTTGTAACATCCCATATATCTCTTCTAATGCAGTTTAGATGTATTTCCATTCTCATCTTCTATATGCCATAGTTAGTTCCATCAATTCCATCAAGCTTCGGAGTGTCCCTCCTGAAAAATATTTGTTGCCATAGGATCTCCTCAAGCTGTTAGGTTTCTGCAAAAAGAGGACTTAGCTCTTATACCAATTGTTAGGTCTTGAGAAGGACAACTAAGAAGGTGGGGGGGGTAAATCAGTTGTGAACTAGTTGTCGATAAATTGTAATCCAAATGCAAGTTATTCCAATTTAAACTTAATATCGGTAAACCAAACTTAAGTGTTGGTAAAACAAATTAGTAGTTATAGCTATATCGGTTTAATTAATAGTTATAGCAGTACCGGTTTAACTTAATAGTTAACTCCAATCTAGTGAATATTGGAGTTAACTCTGACGCTTAAATGATTTGGCACAAGGATGATCTCAATTTAAATATTAAAGAGATCCTCAGAAAGGACCGTTATATAGGGAGAGAAGGACAATTAAATTATGACAAGTAAAAAGTTTCATTTATGCCTTGCTGGAAAGACCATCATTACCTGGCACTATAGAAGATCTCCTACTATCTCAAATAATTAGTTGCATGTTTTGTGGGTTACTCAAAGCAAAAATTTGAGTTGCATCAGGAAAGAAGGTCTCAATTCGAAGAGAAACAAAGTCGATAGCTTGCTTTTGAAAATGGGAGGAGATCTAAGACACGAAGAACCTAACAACATGTTGACCTGGAAAGCAATGCCTAAAGTCTAGGCAAAGCTAGAGAAGGGCTCTCTCACTAGCTTCATGGAGAAGCTTGAGGACTATGACAAAGGTAGGGTTAACTTAGCCGTTTCCAAGATTTCTGAAAACTAGTCTAATGGCTCTTTTAAGCTTTATGGTGTTAAATTTAAGTTGGACATTGGGCTTATTTCAATTGTGACTAGAATGCCCCACATCAAGCTTAACTTCTTTCAAGACCTCAAGATCTCCAACAATGTGGTTACCCTGTTCCCGTAGAAAGAGAAAGAGCGGGCCAAAATTGGCAAGGCTACTGGGGGCTACTATGATGCTGCAAACATCAAGAAGTTGTGGGGCTGGGTCCTGAATGCAATCATGGAGTATATTACGGTTAAAGGCCACTTCTCCAAGGCCCACACTTAGAACTTCGTGCTCTTAAACCATTTCAGACATGAAAAAAAAGTGTCTTTGCCCTACTACCTTTTTCGATCCCTCTCTAGGTCCTTGAATAAGCACAGGACTAACCCTTCAAGCCCAATTCTCCACTGCAAGCTCCTGTTGTTCATTTATGAGCATTCCAAAACCCTTGCTCTACAGGAAAATAAGCAGATTTCCACTTCCCCAAGTAAAAGGAGGATGGAAGAGGGAGATACTAGCAAGGAGAAAGTGTCATCCAGCAAGAAAAGGAAAAGTGCCCCTGGGCTAGAAACTAAGGACATTGTCAAGGAAAGCAGTGGTATGGAGACGGATGACACTAACAGTGAAGATAGCTGGAAAGAAGAGGAGCTGGGCAACAAGGAAGAAAGTGGAGATTCTGAGCCTAGTCAAGATAGCCCTATTCTAAGTGATCACCCTGGTAAGGACAACAACCATCTGATGGAGGAGATGGCTCCCAAGGATAATGAGGAAACCGAAGTTAATTCTAAGAAGGAAACAAACAAAGGCTCTGAGAAGAACCTAACTGAGGAAAGGGACAACAAGGACAAGGAAAGTGCTGGTGAGGGGCTTATCTTGGATAATCTCAAGAAGCTCTTGGAGGCCACAATGAATTTCGACAGACGGACTTACGAAACCCTAAAAAACCTAGAGAAGAAAGGGATAAATTCAGATAAAAAGAGGGAGGATGAAAACAAAGAGCATATTAATTGGAAGTAGGAAATGGAGAACAAGGTAAAATCACTGGAAGAGGGAAAAGAAGCGATGAAAAATCTGATGGGATTTATCCCAAATATCCTCTCTGCTGTAACCAAAAACTTGGAAGACATTGCCAAGGTCTTTGACCATACTCCTAAACTAGTTGTGGATCTTGACCTAGAGGAGGAGACCATCCAGACTAGAAGTGGCGGTGATGCTACCCCAGCAAGCGGAATTGCAAAGAGAACAAGGGCCAGTATCAAGAAAGTTGTGGTTACTGCGGCCAAGGACCCTCCCAACTTCAAAGACAACATCAAAGAGCTACAAGATATTAGCAGCACCCTGGCTAAAGCCCTAGATAAAATCTGATTCCTGGATGGCCTGCTGGCTTTTCGAGGCTTTTGTGGGGTTTTTTCGATTTTCCACTAGTTTTTTCCTTTTAGTTTTGTTCCTCTCTGTTTCTCGTGGCTTTGTTGTTTAAGTCTTGCTTGTAAAGGGTTTCGAGGTCCCTTCAAAACCTGCTTTTTCATTAATCAAAAACTTAATGTATGAAACAAAAATAGAAACAACATCCACAACATATAACACAAAGATTTTGACTTGGAAACCCAGTAAGGGAAAAAACACAGTGGGAAACCTTACCCACAATCAGATGATATTACTGTAGATAGTATGTGTATACAAATGGGGTCTGCACATGCAGAAAGGCCAACTGCCTAGAGCTCACTAGTCAATCACAAAATAGGAGTCACACTGACTACACAATTGGATGGTTAAATCCAATTATAATGTATTGCTCAAAATAGCATCTGCAATGCTGGATTCAGTATCGGTTAAGCTCTAAACATGAGTGTCAAAACACCTTCATAACCTTCAAATAATGTTTGTGTGATTCACACAAGGATCTGCTTATTTTTGCTCTTCAATATTTGAATACACTCATTATCATGATCTTCAATAAGATCTTACAATCATTTATAGAAAACCTAAGACCAAATGAATAGTTCAACTCACTAAAGATATTACATCAATTACAAATTAGTCGTGATGCGATACAATCATGTTGGATCAATACATTTACTACAATAACCAATCAATAAACAATCTCCATAACATGTTGTGTTGATCTGGAGTACCAGTCCATAATCTAGACCTATCTATCGATAAAGGCAAATCTGTCAAAACAATTAGACCAATAAGCAAAACACCAAAACCAAACTTCTAATCCATGTGTTCGACAAAACCAAATGATCTCCAAGTTATCATCTCTGCCAGTGAACAGTATAACCTGCTGGTGAATACATACTAGTGACTGTGCATACGCCATTAACTATACCAGTGAACATAATGTAAACCTCCAAGAAGACAAGTGTTGACATTAATTAAAAAACCAATGCAACACATGAAAAAGTCATCCATAATACCAACAGAATGTGTTCATTACCATTATAGAGAGATTAGAAGGGTTTGATGACCTTATGAGATACATGCATCCTTTCTCTCACTGGATCAAACCACTATCCATTCTGGAACTCCAATTGATTTTCAAGTACATACCTTAATAGTATCCTGTCAAATAGGAAAATATGTGGTTGAGAGGTGTAGTTTTGATGTTGGTAATGCTACAATGCTGGAGAGAGGTTTTCTAGGCACTTGATCAACCCCCAATGCTCAATTTTAAAATCCAACTGCTTCTCACATGTAGTTTGTGTAGAGAATATTGGATAGGAAGTGTTTGTGTGGATGGGTAGGGGGTTATATTTTTCCCCACCCATCAATATTAATCGTCAAAGTAGTCCATAAATATAGGATGTATGTATTGGTAAAAAAGTTAAACCATATTAAGTACAAAATAAAGTAACAAAGCAAGACATAATCCAAGAACATTTGTGAAGAGAAAGAGAAAACTGGGGAAGAAGTGTATGATTTGAATGAGAAAATAGTAAAAAGAGGAATGATTTTAAATAAGTCCATAAAATTGAAGAGGCTAAATAAACAATACATAGAAATCCTAGGAATAGAGGAATATTTTTGGAGGAAAAACTTGAGAGTACCTTGGCTAAAGGAAATGAACCAAAATACATTATTTTTCCATATAAATTCTATAGAAAATAGGAGCAAGAACACAATTTTAGAAATTACTAAATTATATAAAATCATAGTGATCACTACTAAGGAAATTACCTAATAAGTGGTCCTTTTCTGAGACCTTACCAAAAAAGGAAGCACAAAGTAATGTGGTAGAAAAAGGAGGATTTTTAAGTAGAAAAATTGCTAAAATAATCCCACAGAAAAATAATAGTGTATAAGATAGTCACATTTGAAGAAGCGAGGAAGGCTAGTTTTCAATCACCACCTAGTCTGGATGGCCTCCTTGTAAGTTTTTTCAAATTATTTTAGTTATTGTTGGTCTGGATAATTGCATAGAAATAGAGTAATCTCAAAGGAAAATAATACTTTTAGGAGCTGTAAATCATACATTCCTACCATTAATCCCAAATAAAAAAGAATCCAAATCCATGAGTGGATATAGGAAAACTGCAAAATTCTATGGAAGTCGGAGTGGTAAATAGAATTAGGTGACAAGAGTAGAGGTCCCTTTGGGAGATTAGTTCTCCAAGAGATCATAGGGAAGATCTTTAAAAGATCATTCATATGGACATCCTAGACAACAAGAAATATGTGGTCACATGGTGTGGGGCTAAATTGGGAGACTATAAAGTAAAGTGTGGCTACAAAATAAGGAAAAATTGGTCAACCCATTTAATGTGTCCTAGATCTTGTATTCCCAAGGCTAAGGTGTTTTCTTGTATTACCTTGTAAAAATAGTAGTCATATAAGGAAAAATAAAAAATATAAGCATCCTTGTCCACTAGGATGATGTATTTAATGTAAATAAGATGAAGAGACTACAATTTTCCTACTTTTGTTCTTATCATGTGCAAAATTTGCTGGAAACACTTCATGAATAGACTTGGGTGGAAATGCCTCTTCTCATAGGATCTTACAAAATGGTTTCTCACGTGGGAAATTTTGAGGAATAAGGTACTCTTTAGAAGCATCTAGAATATCACTCCATAATGTTATATGGTAGCTAAGAGACAAAAAAAGAGGATTTTTAATTGTAAATAATTGAGTAAAGAAGCTCTTGTTAGCAAGATGTGGAAATATATTATTGAGCTTGTAAACTATTATATAAGAATGAAAGGGTTGGAGAAAACTATATTCATAATTTAGGATAATGATTTGACCGAATCCTTTACTAGATTGATCCTACTTTGAATCAAAGAAAGAGTGTGACTTCGTATATACTAGAATTCTTTGTGAATATCAACTTTGATGGTGCACTAAAAGAAAACCATGAGGAGAGTAGAGTTAGATGTGTGGCTTTTGAGCATAGTGGAATTGTGTTTCATTTGAATTCCAAGAATTTAGGAATAACAAAAAATAAGGACACGACTATCCATGTAGCCTTACTTGGTTCAAACTAGAAAATTGAACTAGAAGCTAGGATGATACATCTCTAAGGAGACTCTCTTATTACTATTAATATAATCTAGTAGAGGAGGATCCCTAATTGGAAACTCTATAAGTGACTCAATCAAATTTGGGAAGCTATTAGTCACTTTGAAGGCTTGAAATTGACCTACGTGTACCCCGAAAGGTAACAAGTTGGCCATATCATTGACCAACTCAACAAACCATTTAAGTCATCCATGATTACCCAATGGGAGAGGATGATGAAATGATTAACCATAGTGTACAAAAATAAAAATGTTAATTATTCAATCAATGTGGCATGTTTGATATGATGAGGATAGTAATGTGAAGATATCATGGTCATAGAGTTTTCAGATGCAAGAATATGATAAAGCCAACCGTAGACACCCAAAATTATCCGGTCTAATTAAATAAATACTTTATTTATTTAATTATCTAAGCTTAATTCTTCTATTAATTAAAGAAATCTTTATTTATTTAATTAATTCATTTATCCTCTTCTAGCCTTATTTCTCATTTAAATAAATTCATTTATTTATTTAAATTATCCTTTTCCTAAATTAAATAAATATCTTATTTATTTAATTGATCTCACTCCCACTATTAATTAAATAAATCTTTATTTATTTAATTAATTAATTAACCTTTTCTACCCATGAAAAATGTCATTCATCTCTTAATTCATACACTACCTACCCCTTTTATTATTTTATTATTTCTTTTACCTACCCTCTAATCATAGCCTACCACTTTTATTATTTTATTATTTCTTTTACCTACCCTCTAATCATAGCCGACCTCCTTTTATACCTCTCAATCTTATCCCTCCATTTCATATAGTGTCTTCTATATAAGGAGATGCTTCCTTCATTATCAAACCCTAACTACCTAACTACTTGATCAATTGACTACTTGGCATATGTGATCCTACTTGCAACCACATTCCCTTCTTTGTTGAGCTCTTGTGCACATAAAATATGAGAGCAAATACATCAAACAAGATCAATGGAGATAGGAAGAATGGAGATCCAAACCCTATTGGACATGTGATGGTATAATCTTTGTGATTTCTTTGATTTGCATTGTCTTAGGTAATCTTCATATGTTATGGTGGATCTTTGTTGTTGTTAGGCTAGGGTTTTGTGGTTGAATTCATTTAGCCTTTCAATATCGTTATTATTGTTATCCATTTTCACCATATACATTTTGGCACGCCCGGTGGGACATGGATTTTTGTTAGATTTGTGTTTTTTGCAGATTTTTTTAACCCTATATTGTTGTTTGGTAAAACAATTTGGAGAATAACCTTGTGTAGCTAGGGTTTTGGACACAAAATCAAGATCTTGGAGAGATTTGATCATATCTCACAAACAGATAGGAAATTTTGCACCAAATGTATTTTGTAGGTTGAAGAAAGTATCGTGAGCTCTCAATACAAAATTCAAAATTTTTGGAGCACATTTTCATTTTCTATGAATTTTTTATGATTTTTCATAAAAAATTAATTTTGAGAGCAAATGAGAGAATTTTTTGGATTTTCTTACATTTTTAGAAATAACTCAGAATTATACACAGGATCTTTTCTTTGTGATTTTAATTTTGATGAAAAATATTTCCCTAAAAATTGGATCTTTAAAAATTAGGGTTTTTCCTTATTTTGATCAGATCTCACAAAAGGCTTTGAATTTTGGCATCAAATTTTTTGTACATGTCAACAAAAGTATTGCAAGGATTCAATAAAAATTTAAGATTTTTTGGATCATTTGTTCAATTTATATGAATTTTTTATAGTTTTTCATAAAAAATTAATTTTGAGAGTAAATTAGCGAATTTTTAGGATTTTCTTACATTTTTGGAAATATCTCAGAATTATACATAGGATCTATTCTTTTCAATTTTAAATTTGATGCAAAATTATTCCTCAAAAATTAGAAATTTGAAAATTAGAGTTTTGCATTATTTTACTCATATCTCACAAACTGCCTGGATTTGTTGCAGAAATTTTTTTATGCAGGCTTGGAAGACCATAAGGACTCTCCAGTAAAAATTTCAAATTTTTTAGATCGATTTTGCATTTTATATGAATTTTTTATGATTTTTCACTAGAAATTTATTTTTGGAGCAAATTAGCAAATTTTTTGGATTTTCTTACATTTCTTGAAATCTCTTGAAATTTTACAAGTGGTCCTTTTTTTATGATGAATTAGATCTTTGAATTGGTCAATAAAATGCATTGTTGAAGACCCCTATTTCACAAAGTCTTTTGGATCTAAAATTTACCTATCTTGTGTGCTTCCAGGAAGGGGTGATCATTTGAAACAATCCAAACTACTAATAAATTTTTGTTGCAGGTCCTTGGCAAGAGTTTTTGGATTTTTATTGTGTGCCTTATTTTCATAGACTAGCAAACACTTCAATTAGTGCACTAAAATTGAATCATTGTCTCTTGTGTCTTGAGCAATAGGCTCTTTTTGTTTAATCTTTAGAGGGCTTGTCTTCCCGTGTGGTCATTAGGACTACTAGTGAGAAGAGAAAGACCCAAGTGGTAGCAAAAGAAAAGCCATCTTCTTTCAAACCACTATAAATAACTGTATTCATGGTGAAAACTATGAATAACATGTGTTGATTAGTTCATACCGACACTATGTCTCCCCATAAACCCGTTTGATCAAATTTATTTGATCAGTTGCAGGGCATAACCCCTATCAACTGGGAGCCTTCTGTATTTACAGAGCTAAAAGTGTCACATGTATGGCCACACGAGCGGATGCCCTTACTAGCACCTTTTTGTTTTAGAAGCCCAAATCCTTCTAGTTGTTGGGGCAGGAGGTCGGACCTCTAGTAGCGGCCCACACACATACGGTTCTTAGTAGAGATACAAAGTTCACCACGGGGAGTTTTCGTGGGAGCTGATGCTTGGCTGACCCGAGAAGTGAGTGCCGAGGGTGGAGCCAGTGAGGTCAAGCATCTAAGTATCCACTCTGAATAGCGTAGCCTCAAGGGTAAAACCCCATGTGGGATCAACAACTATTGTCTTGGCCAGCCATAAGAATTGTGCTTGACTTATTTTAAACATTTAAACATTCAAGACCAAACAACAAAATATTCTTCCTTTTGTGTCTTCAAGTGTATGCAAAACAATTTTACATCAAACAACACACTTTTCTTGGAGTCATTGTCAATCTAAACACTTGCAAACATTGTGTCCTCTTGTCATGAAAAATAGTCAAACATTCAGATTTGGTCACAACCAACAACTTCACAAATTGGAAAAGTTTTACAGTCCAACAAACAAGAGCAATCCATTTCAAAATTCTTGAACTTCCTAGGTTGTTTCTCTAGGTTTTCATCTAGCATTCAACTTGTCTTTGGGTCTCACAAAGTCCATCATTTCTTTACACCTTACATTACATTCACATTTGTCTAAACTTGAGTCAAAAGGTCACTTGCTTGTCCTCATCATACTTTGTCAACACATTCCATACAACAACATTTTGCTAAGTGGTCCCTCATCAAGGTCTATCACCTTTGGGTCTCATTTGGTCTTACTTAGAGTCAAGGTCAACTTACCTCATCAAGAGAAGCTATCCTCTCTTTGGAAGTCACACCTACTCTACTACATACATACTTGGTCTTACACTTTGGACATTGCAAGTACACTTCAGATTCATTTACATTCCATCCAACTCTTGGTGTTCCATACTTTTTCCATTTTTCATCTAGTCTCACGCATCTCGGTCAATACCTAGTTCATGGTTGAAACCCATCTTCAAAAATCTAGGAGAGAAACTAAAGAGGCTCAAGAGTCCACAAACATGAGTTCTTATGAGTATGACAATGATATCTTTTTCAATTCTGATCATACTACATTACCTGACATGGATGCCTATAGAAACATTCCAAATGTTGAGAACATGGACACTACAAACAACAATGATGTACACAATGATGATATGGACAACTTTTCAGTACATTCAGCAGATGTGGAAGAATCCATTATGGATCCCCGTTTCAATCGATTGGTTGAGGAAATAATGAGGAGGGGTAGACAATACTTCTTACAAATGATGGCACAAAGTGGAGCCAAGATACCTCATGATTTTGACATGTCTCAAATAATGGAAAATCGACCTTTGCAACAACCTCACTCCAACATGGATCAAATGAGACCTAATATTGGAGGCAATAGAGGACCACATATGATGCCTGAATCACCATCATCTTTGTTTCAAAAACCAGAGGTCCCACATACACATGGTCAAGCATATGATACTCACCTTCGCAGACCATTATGGAAGTCTTATGCAGAAAAATATGCTCAATCACATACCAATGCTAAGGATCAACCACCAAAGCAATTGGATATTCAAAGGCATGCTCAAAATTTGGACACAAGGAAACCCCGTGTCGAATTTGGGGGCAACACATTAGAACATGACATGCCTATAGAGTATGGTATACATGGACAAAATAGATATTTCATTCCTAAACATGAATCTATACCAAGTGGTCCATATACGCAGCATCACTATAGACCTCCTCCATATGAACATGTGTATGATCAATATCATCCATATATGCAACATGCTCCTCCTCCAATTGGTGCCTCAAGCATGGGGTATGGTCCAAGAAGTGAGGACATAAATACACCAAAGCCAACATACACAATGAGAGACATATGTCCCTATCCATTTGACAAAAGCATTCCAATGCCTCCATTTCCTACACACTTTGCGATGCTTAAGTTTGATAAGTATAGAGGAAAAGGGGATCCTAAGGCACACATAAGACAGTTTTTGACAGCTTGCATTGAGGTAGTAGCAGAAGAGACATATTTGATGAGATTATTCCCACAAAGCCTAGGTGATCAAGCTATGGAATGGTTCTCCCAACTCACACCTAGTATTAAGTCATGGGGTGACTTAGCAAAGGCATTTATCCAACATTTCTCCTACAACATAGAGATAGACATATCAGTCACTACTTTGTGTAACACCAAGAAAAAAGATGGACAGTCTTTTTCATCATTTTTACAAAGATGGAGGAATCTAGCTAGCAGATGCTCTTGTGAAATTCCACAAAAACAAATGGTAGAAATGTTCACCCAGAATGTTAACAAAGACATTGGCTATGATCTAAGGAGATCTTGTTTGTCCACCTTCAAGGACGTCATTGAAAAAGGCTTAGCAACAAAGAAGGTCCTAATTGAACAAGGAGTCATTAAGATATTCAAGGAAAACAAAGATGAATTTAAAGGAAAAGACAAGCCAAGATTTTGAAATAAAAACAAGAACACAGTCAATGATGGTGTTGTTGATGCCAATACAGTGCGACCCAAATTCATTTTTTCTGGATCAAATTAGGTGAATACTCAAACAACTTCTAAATCACGAAGGAAGTACACTCCATTGGGAGAACCACTTGAGTCAGTTTTCAAAAAGCTAGTGGCAAACAAAATAATCACTATTCTAGATTTTCCTCCATATGAACCAAAGGTTAAACCAAATTGGTGGAATGATGATGAATATTGTGAATTTCATAAGAGCAAGGGTCATAAGATAGGAAATTGCCATCGACTGAAGAACATCATATAAGATCTCATTGATAGGGGTGACATTGAGATTGAAGGGCACTCATCCAATCAAGAACATGAAATGTTTAAGGAACCATTCCCAAAGCATGACAAGGGAAAAGCTGCAACCATAGATGACCATTTAACCAACTATACTAGAGCATCCTATAACTATCATTCAACTATCAATCACATTTCAATGGATAATTATGTCTCTACTATTATCCTATTATCATCAAGGACAAAACCCCTGAGAATTCTACCCAGAGACCCAAGATTGTCTTAAAAGGCGTTGGATCTTCTTCCGAACCTACCTCTGAATGTCATGTTACAACCTGTCTAGGTAAAATCACTTTGCAAGATGCTCCAACTCAAAACACCACTTCTTCATCAGCTAAGCCTAAGTATGATCTTGTAGAACAGTTAGGGAAGACACCTGCGCTCATCTCCATCCTTGAGCTCTTACGCATATCCCCCACACATAAAGCCATTCTTGATAAAATCTTGAGAGACACTGCTGTCCCTACTGATCTGAATGTGGACCAGTTTCAAGCCATGGTGGGATACCTTTCCATTCCACACTCCCTTACATTCATAGAAGCTGATGACGCCTCCGTAAGTCAGCCACATAATGCACCTTTACACATTGAAGCCTTAATACACAAACATAGAATCAAATGAGTCCTGATAGATGGAGGAGTAGGTCTAAACATTTGTACATTGAGCACTATTAAACAATTGGGATATTCCAACAAAGCTATGAATTCTACAAACAAAATTACTATCAAAGCATATGATGATGAAGAGCGTTCATCCAAGGGTACAGTCACCTTACCTCTCAGAGTTGGGCCGGTTACCAAGGATGTGGTTTGTCAAGTCCTAGACTTGGATCTCACATACAAATCTTACTAGGATGTCCATGGATTCATGAGATGGGAGCAGTCCCATCTACATATCATTGATGTATCAAGTTCCCACATAATGGAGTTGAAGTGGCCGTCAAAGCAGATCCAAATCCATTCATATATTACAACAATCTACAGTCAAAATTAGAAATAACAATCCCAGCCAATCGAGAAGTTGTTCCATCTTCAGCATAACTGGATCCAGAATCATTGAAAGCTTCTACATCAAAACAAGCAGAGATCAAAGAAAAGTTCAAGTTTAAAGACATGGGATGTGGTGAGTATATCTTCCATGTTGATCAACTCCCACTATCTCCTAAGGTATTCAATCAACATGAACAATCTATAAACAATTTGCAAGGAATTGGTTGTGAACCACCTAGTGTTGTGTCTACTAAGTCTGAATGCAAATCTCCTTTAGTGGTACAAGAAACTCTTGATATCAATAGTCCTAAGAGTGGTTCCAGTGAAGAATCTATTGAGCGTATCACCAAATCTCTTGAGAGCTCACATAGCCTTACCATTTCATCCACTCATTCCATTTCCACTCCACTTCCAGACTTGGATCAACAAGAACTACAAAAGACCTTACTAATTGGGGATCAAAAATCAAGCTTTGAAAAGAAAAATCTGAAAGTCAAAAATAGAGAGAAGTCCTTTAGTTCAAATCAAAATCAAAAGCTATTGGACTCTACAAAAATCAAAGTCAAGGATAAAAATCCTATGAAAGAAAAAGAACAAGAGTTGATCTCCCCTAATATCGAAATAACTGGGGGCAAAAGTTCTAAAATTTCAAGTCAAAAAGCATACTTGTTGATCCTAAGTCTCCATCATGCTATCCTACTTTCACTTCTTTTCACAATCATAAGCCTTCATCAATCATCCACTTGTTCCACACATCCTTTACCTTCTGGTGATACATCATGGACCTTTAATGGAGCTTCCTCAAAGGACTTTGATATCAGGGATGCCCAAACTTCTTCAAGTGACACACATATGGGCCTGTGTAGTCCACACACTAGTAATTCTATCATAGTTCCTTCATCAAGGAAGATAGACACTCAAGCTACACATCATTCAGTCAAGGAACGTTGCAGCTACAATCATAAGATAAAGCCTCACACATTTGAGGTAGGTGATTTGGTTCTTAGAGAAAACCCCAAAAATCAACAAGACAGAGAGAAGAAGGGCAAGTTCGAACCAAATTGGCTTGGTCCTTACATCATTACAATAGCATATGGATCTGGGGCATATCAGCTCTCAACTACAGAAGGTGAACCTTTGGAGGATCCTATCAACAGCATGGACATTCGCAGGTTCTACACATAGCTCTTTGGAATATCCTAATTCAAAAAATACAAAAAAAATCAAAAATTTCAAAAATACAAAAAAATCAAAAATTTCAAAAATACAAAAAAAATAAAAAAATTAAAAAATACATAAAAAAATTATAAAACAAAAAAAATCATTACTTGGTGAAAACCTGACAAACAAGCACCTTGTGACACAAAAAAAAAAAAAAAACATTGAAAAATCGAAAAAAGTAAAGAGAAATAATTTCGTCCAATGGTGAAAACCACTTCGGTGGCACCCTGGGCAAGTACCATGGTGAAAACTGGGTCACCAGTGCCATGCGTAGAGACATTGCTCCTCCCTCCTTCAGGATTCACTTTCATCCTTTCACTTTGCACACACTCACAACCTATTCGTTCATAATAAACTTACCCATTCCCATCATGGCTTGTTATTGATCTACCCAAGATTGGTTAGCCATTCATAATAAACCTCCCTTTTCACCTCCCTTTCCATCCATAATAAATCAGATCCTATATGTGACTAAGGCAAATCCTACATCTAGTGATGGGTGTGGAACTGAGAACATCACATGTTTCGAGGAGTACAGTTTCTTCCAGCTTCCTTCAGTCTATTCGCGCACAATTCGCAATAAAGCAACATCTTGCATCGCCAATTCGCAATAAAGTTCCGTCTTCTCCACAATAAAGTATCAGTTTCATGGATTTAGTCAGTTTCAGATGAGACACAACAGCAACAATGGACTTCAACAAATTAAATCTTTCAACAGACTCAAACAACATTATAGTTCAATGCTATCTATCCTTTCTGTGAAAGTAAACATTGTGACCACAATCAAATAAGACTTATACAAGTGACAAGAGACACTAAACTTGAGGACTACAGTAGATGTTTGTGTTGAGTCTTGGTTTTCTTTTGATTTTATCTTTTGGTGACATGTCTTTTAGCTTTTCCAAGATGTCTTTGACTAGAGATTCTATCTCCAGGATGTCTTTGACTAGAAAGGTGAGGATGGGGTATCGTCACCTATTTGTATTTGCTGTCTGTAGATTGTCTCTTAGTAATGCTATGACTTGTCCAAGGATATGAGGACACTATGAGTCTAGTGTGAACTGGGGCATTCCTTGTTTGTGACTGTCTTATCTCCATGCAAACAGGTACAATGACTTTCTGGGTTGAACATATGCCTCAATTGTCATAACCTACTTGCCATAATAAAGCTCAATGATGATAATGCACAAAAATCTCTTTCACTTTCATATCTTCTGTCTTCCATCCCCCTTTCTTGATTGACCTTCCATCGTCCTTCTCGAGTCCGCATAGCCTGCTATCACATGACTGAGTATAATGACACACCAAAAACATTTGCATTTCATGTAGTTGCACCTGGATTATCACATATAAGCATTTCATACATACATATAGATATCACAATTGCATCACATCCTGCACACAACACCTATTAGCACGGCTATGATGAATTCCCTCCCTCAGAGCTAGCTGGCCTCGACGGAGTCTGAGCCCTAGAAGGACCCGCCCCAAGATCATCTCTCCTCCCCGATCCCGTAGCCAATCCTCGTGTCGCCCTATCCAGATAGAGGAACCCACTGTAACTCCTGCCAATACTACTAGTAGTGCTAATCATGTCTATGTCATGGTATCCCATGCCACATGTCCCACCCTCATCTCTAGTCCCAGATCCTAGAACACTCATCTCATGGCCTCCCTATCTCCATCTCGATCATATGGAATCAACTCCCCATCGATCGGTATCTTCAGTATCCTGTATACATCCTCTAAGGTGACTATCATCTCACCCATCGACAATTGAAACGTACATCTCTGAGTGCCATCTCTCAGCCAACACAGTCAACAATCCCATGTGCACCCGAAACTCAGGCACATACAGAATATGTCTCAATCCCATAGCCTCAATCGCAGCTCGGTCCTCGATTGTCAACTCAGGTCGCAACCTCTGCATCGATGGGAATCTCCCTCATGACTCCAGCATAGGCAGATACTCCTACAGTCAATCAAATCAATCATCTCAGTCCTAGTGACACTCACTATTCCTCACAAAGTGTTGCTTCTATCCTAGTGGCACTCCCTGTTCATCACAAAGTACTACGTGTTTGGCACTCCCTGTTCATCACAAAGTGCTGCTCACATTTGCACTCACTATTCATCACAAAGTGTTGTTCATATTGGTACTCCCTGTTCATCACAAAGTACTATATCTTGGTACTCACTGTTCATCACAAAGTGCCTTGATCTATCTTATCCTAGGGCCTATGCTTGAGTGAATCCTCTTGAGTAGTTTCCTAATTGGCAACGTATGTTCTATTATAGAATTGTCAATCCTAGCCCTATTTGTTATCCTAGTCTTCCCTAGAGGACCTGCTTGAGTGTATCCTCTTAGCAGCTTATCCAATCGACAACGTATGTTCATCACAGAACTGTCAATTTGACCTAGAAGACACAAATTCACATTTTTGGACACAAACGTGCTTTCATGACATAAATGCTCTTTTAGACTGCATAAACGCGCCTGGCACCAACGCAGATGCGCCTACACATTTTTGACATTTTTTGGACCCTATTCTAAGCACATTTATTACTCTACCTAGCATGCATTAATGACAACAATAAATGCATCAAAGTACAAGGAGGTTTTGTGGTACTTACTGGCTCTCCTGCCTCTACTAGCCTCTGAAATCGGCGAATGCAATCGAATTCATGAGCCATTACCATCGCTGCTGACTGCTACTACTCTATCTCGCTCTGTACTCTAGTCTCTTGGATGTGTGGATGACAATGAGGAGGTTTTCCCCTCGTGGTCTATCTTATAGACTACCCTAGCCCTAGTCTCCTGTGTCAGTCTTCGTTATCCCATGACTTTGTCACTTTATCTGGTCAGTCATTTCTAGCCTTTCTTTCTTATCGAGAGATTGTCTGCAATATTTTCACACATTTTCATCCAATCTCTTGAGGGGGCATATCATTCCCATCTTGGGGCAACTCTGTATTAGTTCATCTTATCTTCTTTGAAACAACGCGACAAGCCGCATTGTCTCAAAGAGGGGCAAAATGTAGACACCCAAAATTGTCCAGTCTAATTAAATAAATACTTTATTTATTTATTCATTTATTTACTGAAATTATCCTTTTCCTAAATTAAATAAATTTCTTATTTATTTAATTGATCTCACTCCCTCTATTAATTAAATAAATCTTTATTTATTTAATTAATTCATTAACCTTTTCTACCCATGACACATGTCATTCATCTCTTAATTCATACACTACCTACCTCTTTTATTATTTTATTATTTCTTTTACCTACCCTCTAATCATAGCCTACCCCTTTTATTATTTTATTATTTCTTATACCTACCCTCTAATCATAGCCTACCCCTTTTATTATTTTATTATTTCTTTTACCTACCCTCTAATCATAGCCGACCTCCTTTTACACCTCTCAATCTTATCCCTCCATTTCATATAGTGTCTTCTATATAAGGAGATGCTTCCTTCATTATCAAACCCTAACTACCTAACTACTTGATCAATTGACTACTTGGCATATGCGATCCTACTTGCAACCACATTCCATTCTTTGTTGAGCTCTTGTGCACATAAAATCTGAGAGCAAATACATCAAACAAGATCAATGGAGATAGGAAGAATAGAGATCCAAACCCTATTGGACATGTGATGGTATAATCTTTGTGATTTTTTTTTATTTGCATTGTCTTAGGTAATCTTCATATGTTATGGTGGATCTTTGTTGTTGTTAGGCTAAGGTTTTGTGGTTGAATTCATTTATCCTTTCAATATCATTATTATTGTTATCCATTTTCACCATATACACCAACATAACAAATGTGAAAGACCATTAGCTAGATAGTTGTAGTATATACATATTTTTTATATTGCAAAGAGCTAGGTGACAAACTTTGAGGTTTAACAATATACCCTCCACTTATGATGGATAGTAAAAAGGGACAAATTTCCACCTTTGGGATGGTTAGTGACAAGAGGTTGAAAAACACCTAAAATATAGATCAATTACACTTTATCCATGCACTAATGGTGGTGCTTAATTAAGAGTTCCTACAGGCAAATCATCACCATAGACTAACTCTTGCAGCCATGTTTGTGGCTATTGTGTTTGATACATGTGAGATGAAAGAGATGGCTAGAGTGATGTACAAGCACCTAATTTGGAATTTCTATATATGAAAACTTTAATATGTGCTAAAGAATGTTGACTAGGACAAGGTTATTCATCTTCTGAAATATTGTTTTGTAATTCAATGACAAGGATGAGAAGTTGGAAAATATCTACTTACTCACTCTCTTGAGCCTTCCCTTCCACCTAAGGGGAAGGTTATAGAGGAGAGAAGTTTGTTTTATTTAAAATGGGTGTTTGAATTGTTGGAATCCAATAACACTGAGAGGGGGGGTGAATTGGTTTTATACCAAAACAATCAATTTTAACCTTATTAAAACATGCATACACCAACCAGTATACTAGTACATACATAATTTAAAGAAGAAAATAAACCAATAAGCCAATCACATAAATGAGAATCATAATGCACAAAATTATATATGGAAAACCTCAAAGAGGAAAAACCACAGTAGGATTTGTGACCCAC
This sequence comes from Cryptomeria japonica, assembly GCF_030272615.1. Taxonomy (NCBI): domain Eukaryota; kingdom Viridiplantae; phylum Streptophyta; class Pinopsida; order Cupressales; family Cupressaceae; genus Cryptomeria; species Cryptomeria japonica. The sequence goes on from NC_081405.1 coordinate 610,125,899, forward strand.
AATATCAATCCACTGACCATATGATGAGATATTACAAAATATAAGGGGCCTACACTTGCAGGAAGGCTTACAACCTAGAGCACACTGCTCAATCACAAATGGAGCCTCACTGACAACATATAAATCCAGACTACAATCTGAAGAAGTGTTGAACTATAAAAGATAGTATCTTCTATGCCAGAATATAGTTTCGGTTTAAGCTTTGTCTATTTCGGTCTAAAAGCCTAAACCCTTTACCGAAATAAACCTTACATAAATATCCTCACATACAAAATCTCTTTGATATATTTTGCATTGTATCACATTCACATATCCATCACCATGTCTATTACCACATCAATATCAAAATGATCTAATACAATTGTCCTATATACCCTATACAATTTATCATGCCTTATGTTTTCTTACAAAGATAATTACAATATCAAATTACATGTCGACTAGATAACATAAATGCATAAATACTAAAAATAATTGCCGATGTTGGATCCATGAGATGTTGGCCTCCAATACTGATAACCATATTCTAAACCAAGTCGGCATACATTACCGGTAACCAAGGAAAACCTTTTGTCCTATCGGTGTCGGTGTCAATGTAGTGTCTGTGAAGTGCCTGCCGGTACACAACTAAACCAAAACATGAAGCCAGAACAAAATACCATGTTACCATCAATGAAAACATAGTGAAACCAACTAATTGAGTGTCAATTGCCAACATGAATTGGTGTTGAAAAGAGGTCTAGGTTGATTACAAAGTTACCTAGAGGATTACAACTTCCAAATAAAAACCACATCTTTTTAAAGATTTGTGCATTCAATAATGGAAGAGGTCCTAATAAAGGATACACATCTCCAAGCAAGGATAAGATCATTATGAATAACAAATAGTTATATTTAAGAAGGAAAAATAATAAGAAATAATAGAACTCAACAAAGGTAAAGTGGATCCTAATGAAGGATGAATATTTAGAGAACTATTCTTGCCCTAAAATATAGATACAATAATAATTAGGCTATCATGTTGATACCCAAGTGTGATTGCACATGAAACTATCCTACCATGAGTGACATTGAGTCCCAAGAAGGTAAGATACTAGCATTATATAGTGAGGAATAGCATAATAGGAAGTAAATGTTATTTAGATGGGAAAAGATGAGGGAGAAACTCATATTCAGTTCTCATTTTAAGGATACTAATTATGATAAGGTGTTGAATTTAGACTAAAAATCCCGATAATAATAATTAGAATAGAAATGGATTTGATAATACTTATAGAAAGAAGAATTTCTTCAATTTTTGTTTACATATTTTTACTTTTATTTTTCTAAGTGAGAGTTATCAAGTGGTCTTTAAAAGAAGATCAATCAAAATACTCTCTTATTTTCATGAAAATAAAGAAGAGGAAGACATACATTTATTAGAAAATGAGGCAGGGGATATAGACAAAGGATTGGGGCCTAAAGCCTATTTAGAAAAGCGTGATGTATATTTCACATGAGCCTCAATACTTTGTTGTATACATCGTAAATAATATTCATTATATCCATGTTTACAAAGGATTTTAAAACCAACTCCATACTATTTTTCTAAATTAAATCTAGGGTATTTGTTAGGAGGAGAGAATTAAATCTAAATTTTCATTAAGTTGAAGACTAATGAGCTTCAATAATTATCAAGAAATGTGTTAAAAGAATAAGAGGGAATGGATATAGAATAAGATTAAAAAAATTAACTACAAGGCTCCTTAGAGGTTCTAGTTTTAAATTTTGAGACTTATATTGTCACAAAAGGACTTTGTAAATTCTGAAAGACCCTAGTTTTCCTCAAATCAATCATATCACTGGTAGGATATTGTGTTGTAGATGGAACCATATAATTAAGGGATGATATGTATAAATTTATTCTTTCAAAAGAAATGTTCAAGTTGTTATCAACTTCTAGGTCTTACATCTACGTGTTGCGAATGAATTTGAATGAACAATTTTAAATCTAGTAGAAGGGAATTTTGCATAACATGGAGCCACAATCTACCTAGAAGAATATTATATGTGAGGGAATCAATTATGACATAGATAGGTATGGGTAAGATCATATCACCCACATTAATAGGGATTATAATTGTACATGATGACTATCTACAAATATTATCAAAGCATCAAATACAAAGAGAATTTGGTTGAATCGGGAAGGTATCCACCTTCATCTCATGTAAGAATTCTATTTTTCAAACATTAAGACTAGAACCACTATCAAATAGGGTACATTTTATGCATTACCATGGATGACCACAACAATTATGAGGGGTTCATATTAATTTTGAACTTCCAAAGAAGGTAAATCATGTTGTTAGAGAATAATATCCATCTTTATTTTATACATATAATCAAGAAAGGATACTTAATTATGCTAGAAATATGCTGAATTTTCTTATGTGTTTTCATTGATGTCAACACTATTCTTTGGTTGGATATGGTTTTGTCCTGGTTGGTTATTGCTATCCTGGATGGCTGCTGCTATCTCGGTTGGGCTTAGTTATTAGTGTTTCTGATCCAGTATGATAAAATTGGTTGTTTTAGTTTTGGATGGTTATATGATCAACACATTTAGTTGGTTCATGAATTGGTACTCTGAAAGTTATCACTTATGTTCTGGATTACTGATTGATATTTCTTGGTACCGGTTGGCTTTATCGATTAGCGTTATTCGATGATTTAGTTAAGTGATTTTGGTTCATCTTATAGGAATGGTTCGTAATGTTCTAAAGGTGTTATTGATCATGTCCAAATTTTTTGGTGGCTTTGCTTCGGCTGGCATGATGCTTTGGTGGTCTTATTTGGATCTGGTTGGTTATTATGTGTTATTACACTAAGGGTTTCTACCGGTTGGTGAAACATGTTGATATAGGTCTTAGATAAATTTCCGATGGATATAATTATTTGGTAATTTTAATTATGTCCATACTATATAATGTAAATTATAATATTAGTCTAGTGGTATTGTGTGATGTATTTTTTGTAATTATGGTTTATGGGTTCAAGGTTTAGACGATGTTTTTATCAAGGTTGATTATCTATATTTATAGGTGATATATTCATGTAATTTGGATATCAGTATAGATAAAAGGTTATGTCTACATTATTAGAGAGAGGTAACTATGTGAACAAGGTTATATCAATCAGTGAAGAATTGTGAAGGTTTTGGTATTGCAGGGCAGACATCTATGCTTAACCGGAACTATATCAAGCATTAGGAGATGTTATTTTCACATTTCATTTTTCCTTGAATTGTACTATGATGTTTATGTAAGTCAGTGAGACTTCTCTTTTGTGACAAGCAGTGAGCTCTAGGCAGTTGTCTTAATTGCAAGTACAATCCCTATTGTAATTAGTTCACATACTCCTACAGAAGTATTATCTGATTGTGGGTAGGGTTTGTTGGTATTATTGGCATTAATTTGTCATTGATGTCAACTGGTTTGGCAAGGTCACCGATAAGTAATAAGTGGTGATAGGTATAAGAAGAGAAAGACATATGATGGCAATGCACATGTGAGTGAGTAGATAGAAGAAAGGCTACCAGTACACATGAATTGTGTCATCTACTGGTAAAGCAGGCTTACCGGTAAGGCACAAAATAGGATGAAGGTTGGCTATTTGGTTGTGATGAAGAGGAAAACTATTAAAAGAATGACAACACCCGGTGAGCAGAACATAGATGATGGCATGAAGACATACCAGAAGGCAATATGAATTATCAAGAGGATGTGTTGTCCATACAAAGGATGTTTGTTGGTCATGTCAATAAGGTGAACTGAGTTGGTAGTCAACCTTGGTCAACAATGAAGGTCAAACTTGTTAGTTAGATGAGAGGGGGGGTGAATCAGATAAACTTACTATTCAATATATTCTTCAAATTCAACCTTGGTAGGACTTACTTGATATGCAACTATGACTGTAAATCATTCAAACTCATAAACTAATGAACTTGAAACATAAAAACACATTTAACACCAGATTTAACATGGAACCCCAAATAGGGAAAAACAACTGTGGGATTTCAAATCCACTAAGAAAATATACTCTTCTAGAGTATGCTCAGCTAAAAGCCAATCTTGCTAAAGATTATATAAACACATTGCTAGATGTGACCCGATCAAGGGATTTCCCTTAGATTTATCAGAATTTTGTACTTTGTTAGAAGTGACCCTGTCAAAGGATTTCAAACACTCATTTAGAATGTTACCTTGGTAGAGGATTTACAAATAAGACTATTAAGTCGACTTGATTAAGAGATTTCCTATCACCTACAAAAATAAATAATAGTAATGAAATATATCTGCAACTTCACATCTAAAATGTTAAAGCAGACTCTATGTGCTCAAAATAATCTTGTCATAAGACTTATCCTCCTCCTTGATGGGCTCCTCAATCTATTCTTCAATCATATCTTCAATCTTTTGTACTCAGTAATCACCTCTGCAGTATCACTGCTCTTCTATTTACCCGCATACATTGATCATCAACATTTCTTTATTTATAAGCAATTCCTAACCGCTTAATCTCTTTAATCACATTTTCCATGATTAATCTTAGCCATCAGATCTTCAAACTTGACTAGGTTCATTGAATCCTTCCAACTAGAAAATGATTTATCTTGCCTTGAAATTTGTATTCCTTCCTTGGTACTTGTGCTAGGTTATGGCCGTTCATTCTGTGTTGTAGATCTAACTCTTGAATTTTCATTGCCGTTGATCCTTAACAAACTTCTTGCATGGCATTCCAATCTTTTATGAATCTCTAGCTCATTAGCATCCTTCATTTAATAATTTATTTATTCATCCAATGCATTTTGTTACTGCTTCGTTGATACTCGGTAAATACTAAACTTTACTCGGTAGACATTTTGTATTCATCTCAGTTACTGTCTCAGTAGCTTTTCTTGCTGACGACACTCGGTAACTTCTTTCTTCTTTAACCAACACTCATAACCTTGGTGTTTACCAACTAGCTCCTTGCTCGGTAAAATAGAACAGTATCAAACATTTCCTCATTCTGTTGCATGAAATCTTTTCTCCTTCTTATTTAGTTTTTGAATACACATATATAGGATATCAAAACAATCAAAATAACATAATCTCAGCACTGTCTAACTCGGTAATAGTTTCCCATTGAATAACTTATTACTCCCCTTCATTTTCACATTCTTTCTATGTCACTTACCAACACCTTTATACTCATCAAAACATACTCTTTAAGATATGGCAACATCATACTGAATCAGAAAATCAATTGCTTGACATCAATGACAAAATAATATTATTAAGATAGTAATCATCATTTATCAATTATATAATCAATCTCCAACAACCTTCTCAATATCATCATACCAACAAACTTAGTGTAATGCCAACAATCTCCCCCTTTGGCATTGATGGTAATACCAACTTGATTTATTACAATTGATTCAAACTGCTGTTATTCTACTATTGTTATCTTCTCCCCCTATCATTAGTCTTCTCCCCCTTTGGCAACAATGCCAAAAGTAAAACTAATCCATGATTACTTCCCCTGTGAAGTAATTTCCTTGTTGTTAAAACATATACAAGTGTATCATCTTAGTCTTGGTTAGAGAAACTTGTCTCCATTAACTATTCCCTCCACAACTTTAGACAACATTCTAAAGTGTGTAAATCAACATCAACTCACAACTAGTATTCTGTAGAGTCATAGAATTGATGCTTTCACCTAACTCTGTTAGTGAGTACTAGATAGGGGTAGGACACCTAACTTACTTCTGAGATACTCAAAAGTGTCCCTTGGTAGTGGCTTTGTGAAGATGTCTGCTAATTGTTCCTTAGTGCTAACATATTCCAGCACAACTTTCTTTTCTTGAACTTCTTCTCTTAGATAATGATACTTTATAGAGATATGCTTTGTCTTAGAGTGCATTACCGGATTCTTTGAAATGTTAATAGCACTTGTATTATCACAAAATATAGTTACTAGCTCGGTAACTATCTCATTCATACCTTCCAACAATTGTTTGATCCATGCTATATTGGTACAATTCAATGCTACAGTGACATATTCAGCTTCAGCTGTTGACTGTGAAATGCATCCTTGTTTCTTGCTAAGCCAACTCACTAGTCTTTCTCTCAAAAAGAAAGATCCACCGCTTGTGCTTTCCCTATCATCAATATTTCCTGCCTAGTCAGCATCAGTATAGACTTTTAAGTCAAAATCATTCTTTTTATATAGTAAACCATAATCTTTAGTGCCTCTCAAGTATCTGAAAATTGTCTTGATTTTTTTCATATGGGTTTCTTTGGGATATGCAGAAAATCTTGCAGCTATACCTACTACTTGTGCTATATCAGGCCTGTTGTGAACTACATATTGAAACTTTCCAATCATAGATTGGTAAAGTGTCTCATCAATAGATGCAGATTCATCATTCTTTGATAGTTTACAATTAGTAGTCATAGGAGTACTTAGAGGTTTAGAATCCTTTATTCCAAATTTCTTCAAGATTTCCTTTATATACTTGGATTGAGTATTGAAAATCCCATTTTTCATTTGCAGTATCTATAAACCTATAAAATAATTTATTTCACCGATTAATGACATCTCAAATTCTTTTCACATTTCATTTCCAAAGTTTTTACATAAAGAATCATTTCCACAAAAAATAATATCATCAACAAATATGGCTGAAATTAGTATTCCATTAACCTCATCATTCTTCATATACATGTTGCCATTTTCACTAGTCCTCATAAATCCAATCTTGATTAAGTAAGAGTGCAACCTTTCATACCATGCTCTAGGTGCTTTCTTTAGGCCATATAAAGCTTTGTTCAACTTACATACCTGATCTTTATTCTCCTCTTCAATAAATCCTTCAGGTTGTTCAATGTAAGTTCTTCTTCTAGTATACCATTCAAAAATGCAAATTTAACATCCATTTGATATACCTTGAAATTTTTGTAAGCATCATATGCCAACAATGTTCTCACTCCCTCAAGTCTTGCCATAGGTGAATTTTTTTCACCATAGTCTATTCCTTCTTCTTGAGCATAACCTTTGCAAACCAGCCTTGCTTTAATCTGAATGACCTCACCTTTTTCATTTAGATTATTTCTGAAAATCCCCTTTGTACCAATTATATTTTTCTCTTTTGGTCTTGGGACCAGTGTCCATGTTTCATTTTTCTTCATTTGTTCAATCTCTTCTGTCATAGCATTCACCCAATCTTCATTGCTTAATGCCTCTTTTACTATCCTTGCTTCAAACTCGGATATTAGACATGTGTTTTGTCTCAGTTTGTTCCTTGTCATCATCTGATCATCCTTATCTCCTATAATCTAACTTAAAGCATGATTTCGTCAGACATATTTTGTTAATATAGGCTCGGTAGGCTCTGAATGATCTTCTTCATAAATCAGTAACTGAGTATTTTCTTCATCGACTTTCTTAGTAAAACTTCTCAGGTTTACATATACAAACTATTCATAATCTTCTGGTTCTTTGGAGTTTCCCTCATCATTCCTTTCTGCAAATTCATGAATTTTCACATTTGAACTTTCCACTATTTTGTTAGATGATTTGATCAGAAATTTAAATGTTTTACTCCTAGAGGAATAACCAAGAAATGTGCCCTCTTCACTTTTCTGATCAAGTTTTCCATTTCTGTCATCTTTGTGAACATAACATCTATTTCCAAATATTTTAAATTAACTTACATTTGGTTTCTTGTCATACCAGATTTCATATGGTGTCTTCATAGTTCCTTTCTTCAGTTGTACTCGATTCGGGGTGTAAACCGCAGTGCTTATTGCTTCTCTCCAAAATATTTGAGGTACTCTCTTCTCTATCATCAAAGTTCTCACACAATCTACAATTGATCTATTTCTTCTTTCAGCTATCCCATTTTCTTGTGGTGTTCTCGGTGCAGACACTTGTCTCTTTATACCATAATCATTGCAAAATAAGTTAAATTCATCTGAAATGATCTCTCCTCTATCAGATCTTAGACATTTCAACTATCTTCCTGTTTCATTTTCAACTCTTTCCTTATACCTTTTGAACATTTGAAAGACTTCTGATTTCTCTTTTAAAAACATAACTGACGTCATCCATGAGTAATCATCCACAAATAATATGAATTATTTATCACCATAATAACTTTTAACTTTCATAGGACCACAAAGATCAGTGTGTACAAGATCTAAAATTCCTCTAGAAGTGTAAGACTTACTTGTAAAGCTTGATTTTGTCATCTTACCCATCTAGCATCCTCGACATATTGCATTCTTAGGTTTTTCCAAGCTCGGTAGACCTCTTACTCAGTGCTTCTTACTTATTTTGATCAGGTTGTCAAAATTTACATGACAATACCTTTTATGCCATAACCAGGGATCTTCTATTTTTGCATACAGACAATTGTTCTGAGTTGAGTCAAGATGAAATGTATCACCTCTTGTTTGATCCTTGGTAGCAGCCAAGTTTCCATGTTTGTCATGAACTTTAACAATTTCTTTCTCAAATTCTCTTTGGTATCCTATATTGTTTAGTTGTGCTATACTCAACAAATTGTATTTAAGGCTTTCAACCCAATATACATCATCACATTTAGCATTGTCAAGAAGTGTGATAGATCATTTACCTTTCATAGGACATGGTGCATCACTACAAAATCTTACATAACCTCCATCATAATCTTCTAATTTAACAAACATGTGATTATCACCTTTCATGTGATGTGAGCATCCACTATCTATGATCCAAGAATCATTATTATTTATGTGTGATATTAAGGCTTTTTCTTCATACCTTTCTTCATCTGATCCATCTTTGATAGCCACATATACAACTTCATCTATCTCAGTCCCACCAGATTTATCATCATTGGATTCCTCATCAGCTACTAGGCATGTCTTTCTATCTCCCCTTCTGAAGTCTCGGTGCCCTCTGTATTGGTTGTGTTTCTGTCTATCATCTTTGTATTCTCTCTTTTCACTAGATTCTTTGTCAGGATAGTTAGAAGCCATATGTCCAATTTTATCACAGTTAAAACATTTCAAAGGTAGCTTTCCTTTATACTTACCTTTGCCTCTTGGTAACCTTTTGGCCAATAATGCTTGAAACTATTCTTGCTTTCAGATTTCCTCATATAGTTTGTGTACTTCTTCCATGTTTTTGTGAAATATCTCACTTGCTCCACTATGATTTCCTTCAGCATACTTAAACATTCTATCATTGTAATCATTAGATTCATAAAGATGAAAAGAACTGAATGTAGATTCAACTTTGTTAACCGAAGACCCACTATTATCAAAATTACTTAACTTAAAAGCATGTAGCTTACCGAAAGTAGCATCCAAAGAGACTGGCATGTTTGGTACAGACCTTAATTCATTAATTGTAGAGACTTGAATGGCATAAGCAAGTAGAAGTATTCTTAGCAACTTACTTGTTACATCCGTTTCTTCAATAGTTCCTTCTGCTCCTTTGATTTGATTGACAGTTTCCTTTAACCTTGCATTGTATTGGATTGTGTTCTCACCTTCATTCATTCTCATGGATTCAAGTTGTCCTCTTAGATTGTCTACTTTTTCTCTTTGAACATTTCCATCACCACCATACATAGATAGAAGCTTATTCCGCATAGCTTTGGCATCATTACAACCTTCTAGATCATTAAACTCTGAGTCAGTCAATGCTGATGTTATTTCAATTGTTGCTTGAATATGTTCTTTCTTTGCCTTTATCTCTTCCATTGTCATCAGGTAGGTGCTAGGTGCAGTGTTATCATTCTCCAGATAATATGTTGCATATTCACCAATTCTTGATAAGTGCAGCTTCATCCTTTTCTACCATGTGGAGAAACTTGACTTGTTCAACTTTGGTTCATCCCTTTTATACATCTTCAGATCTTGCCTCAAGTTCCTTTAAACTTTTTTTCAGAGTTCTATCTTTGATACCAATTATTAGTTAGATGAGAGGGGGGGTGAATCAGATAAACTTACTATTCAATATATTCTTCATATTCAACCTCGATAGAACTTACTTGATATGCAACTATGACTATAAATCATTCAAACTCATAAAATGATAAACTTGAAACATCAAAACACATTTAACACTAGATTTAACGTGGAAACCCAAATAGGGAAAAACCACTGCGGGATTTTGGACCCACTAAGCAAATATACTCTTCTAGAGTATGCTCGGTTAAAAGCCATTCCTATTAAAGATTAGATAAACACATTAGTAGATGTGACCCGGTCAAGGGATTTCCCTTAGATTTATCAAAATCTTGCAACTTGTTAGAAGTGACCTTGTCAAAGGATTTCAAACACTCATTGAGAATGTTACCTTGCTAGAGGATTTACAAATAAGACTATTAAGCTCACTCGGTTAAGAGATTTCCTATCACTTACAAAAATAAATAACAGCAATGAAATATATCTGCAACTTCACATCTGAAATGTTAAAGCAGACTCTTTGTGCTCAAAATAATCCTGTCATAAGACTTATCTTCCTCCTTGCTGGTCTCCTCAATCTATTCTTCAATCAGATCTTCAATCTTCTGTAGTCGATAATCACCTCTGCAGTATCACTGCTCTTCTATTTGCCCGCATACATTGATCATCAACTTTTCTTTATTTATAAGCAATTCCTAAGCGCTTAATCTCCTTAATCACATTTCCCATGATTAATCTTGGCTATCAGATCTTCAAACTTGACTAGGTTCATTGAATCCTTTGAACTGGAAAACCTTTTATCTTGCCTTGGAACTTCTATTCCTTCCTTGGTACTTGTGCTAGGTTATGACTGTTGAATATGTGCTGTAGATCTAACTCTTGAATTTTCATTGTCATTTATCCTTAACAAATTTCTTGCATGATATTCCAATCTTCTATGAATCTCCAACTCATTGGCATCCTTCATTTAATAATGTATTTATTCATCCAATCCATTTTGTTACTGCTCGGTTGATACTTGGTAAATATTGAACTTTACTCGGTAGACATTCTGTATTCGTCTCGGTTACTGTCTCGGTAGCTTTTCTTACTGATGACACTCGATAACTTCTTTCTTCTTTAACCGACACTGATAACCTTGGTGTTTACCAACTAGCTCCTTGCTTATCAAAATAGAATAGTATCAAACCTTTACTCACTCTATTGCATGAAATCTTTTCTCCTTCTTATTCAGCTTTCGAATACACATATATAGGATATCAAAACAATCAAAATAACATAATCTCATCACTGTCTAACTCAGTAATAGTTTCCCATTGAATAGCTTACTTCTCCCATTCATTTTCACATTCTTTCTATGTCACTTACTGACATCTTTATACTCTCAAAACATACTCTTTAAGATATGGCAACATCATACTGAATCAGAAAATCAATTGCTTGACATCAATGACAAAATAATATTATTAAGACAGTAATCATCATTTATCAATTATATCATCAATCTCCAACAACCTTATCAATATCATCATACCAACAAACTTAATGTGATGCCAACAATCTCCCCCTTTGGCATTGATGGCAATACCAACTTGATTTATTCCAATTGATTCAAACTGTTGTTATTCTACTATTGTTATCTTCTCCCCCTATCATTAGTCTTCTCCCCCTTTGACAACAATACAAAAAGTAAAAATAATCCATGATTACTTCCCCTGTGAAGTAATTTCCTTGTTGTTAAAACATATACAAATGTATCATCTTAGTCTCGGTCAGAGAAACATGTCTTCATTCACTATTCCTTGCACAACTTTAGACAACATTCTAAAGTGTGTAAATCAGCATCAACTCACAAATACTATTCTTTAGAGTCATAGAATTGATGCTTTCACCGAACTCTGTTTGTGAGTACTAGATAGGGGTAGGACCCCTAACTTACTTCTGAGATACTCAAAAGTGTCCCTTGGTAGTGGCTTTATGAAGATGTCTGCTAATTGTTCCTTAGTGCTAACATATTCTAGCACAACTTTCTTTTCTTGAACTTCTTCTCTTAGATAATGATACTTTATAGAGATATGCTTTGTCTTAGAGTGCATTACCAGATTCTTTGAAATGTTAATAGCACTTGCATTATCAAGAAATATAGTTACTAGCTCGCTAACTATCTCATTCATACCTTCCAACAATTGTTTGATCCATGCTATATTGGTACAAGTCAATGCTGCAGTGATAAATTCAGCTTCAGCTGTTGACTGTGAAATGAATCCTTATTTCTTTCTAAGCCAACTCACTAGTCTTTCTCCCAAAAAGAAAGCTCCACCGCTTGTGCTTTTCCTATCATCAATATTTCCTACCTAGTCAGCATCAGTATAGACTTTTAAGTCAAAATCATTCCTCTTTTTATATAGTAAACCATAATCTTCAGTGCCTCTCAAGTATCTAAAAATTCTCTTAATTGTTGTCATATGGGTTTCTTTGGGATATGCAGAAAATCTTGTAGCTATACCTACTACATGTGCTATATCAGGCCTATTGTGAACTACATATTGCAAATTTCCAATCATAGATCAATAAAGTGTCTCATCAATAGATGCAGATTCATCATTCTTTGATAGTTTACAATTAGTAGTCATAGGAGTACTTACAGGTGTAGAATCCTGCATTTGAAATTTCTTCAAGATTTCCTTTATATACTTGGATTGAGTAATGAAAATCCCATTTTTCATTTGCAGAGTCTTTAAACCTATAAAATACTTTATTTCACCGATTAATGACATCTCAAATTCTTTGCACATTTCATTTCCAAAGGTTTTACATAAAGAATCATTTCCACAAAAAATAATATCATCAACAAATATGGCTGAAATCAGTATTCCATTAACCTCGACATTCTTCATATACATGTTGTCGTTTTCACTAGTCCTCATAAATCCAATCTTGATTAAGTAAGAGTGTAACCTTTCATACCATGCGCTAGGTGCTTGTTTTAGGCCATATAAAGCTTTGTTCAACTTACATACCCGATCTTTATTATTCTCTTCAATAAATCCTCCAGGCTGTTCAATGTAAGCTTCTTCTTCTAGTAAACCATTCAAAAATGCAGATTTAACATCCATTTGATATACATTGAAATTTTTGTAAGCATCATATGCCAACAATGTTCTCACTCCCTCAAGTCTTGCCACAAGTGCAAAAGTCTCACCATAGTCTATTCCTTCTTCTTGGGCATAACCTTTGCAAACTAGCCTTGCTTTATTCCGAATGACCTCTGCTTTTTCATTTAGCTTATTTCTGAAAATTCACTTTGTATCGATTAAATTTTTCTCTTTTGGTATTGGGACCAGTGTCTGATAGTTCTGATACTTAATGTTAAGTGCAGATGCCAAGCTAATAGGATGAGAGGGGGGGGTGAATCATATGAACATAATCTTCCATAAAAACAACAGTTTCAACCTCGAAAACATATACTTTAGCAATATAACAAAAACTACTTAAACATGCAAACTCATAAGCATATAAACATCATAACACACATAACACCAGATTTAACGTGGAAACTCAATTAGGGAAAAACCACTATGGAATTTCAGACCCACTAAGAAATATACTCTTCTAGAGTGTGCTTGGTTAGAAGCAAATCCTGTTAAAGATTACAAACATATTGCTAGATGTGACCCAGTTAAGGGATTTCCCTCAAATTTGTTAGGATCTTCACCTTGTTAGAAGTGACCTTGATAAAGGATTTCAAACACTCAATCAGAATGTCACCTTTCTAGAGGGTTTTACAAATAAGACTATTAAGTCCACTCGGTTAAGAGATTTTCTGTCACTTTACAAAATAATAGTAATAAAAATCTATCTCCAACATCACATCTAAAATGCTAAAGCAGATTCTTATTTGCTCAATACAATCTAGTCATAGGACTTATCTTGTCCATCTGTTGGGCTCTATACTTTTTTAATCAAACAGGTCTTCAAGCTTCAGTGCTCGATAATCACTATGTAGCATCCCTGTGCTTACACTTACCCGCATTCATTGTTTATCAACAGTTCCTTATTTATAAACAATTTGCCAACTTCTTAGTCTCCTTGATCACATATCCCATGATCAATCATAGCCATCGGATCTTCAAACTTGACCAGGTTCAATGTATCCTTCGATTTGAAAATGTTTTACCCCGCCTTGGAACTTGCATACATTTCTTGGAACTTGTGCTAGGGTATTGCAGTTCAATTTGAGATGTAGATCTTCCTGCCGATTTTCCTTTGCCATAGATTCTTTAACAAACTTCATGCATAGCATACCAATCATTTAATCAGTTCCAGCTCATCAGCTTCCTTCATTAAATAATGCTTATATTCATTCAATGCATTCTGTTACAACTCGGTTGCAACTCGGTAAATACTAAACTTCACTCGGTAGACATTCTACCTTCACTAACCGATAGCGATAACCTTAGGGTTTTACCGACTAGGTTCCTTGGGGTTTACTGACTAGTTTCTTTGCTTGGTAACATAGTATAGTATTAAGCTTATAATCAACAACATATGTAGGATATCAAAACAATCTAAACATCATGATCTCATCATTGTCTAACTCGGTAATAGTTGCCCATTGAATAACTTATTCCTCCCCTTATTCATCACATTCTTTCTGTGTCTTTTACTGACATCTTTATACTCACCAAATCATACTTCTTAAGATATGGAAACATCATACTGAATTAGAAAATCAATTTATTGACGTCAATGACAAAATACTAATATTAAGACAGTAAACATCCTTAATCAGTTATATCCATAATCATCAACAACCTTCTCAAAATCCTAATTGAAATGCCAACAATCTCCCCCTTTGGCATTGATGGCAAAACCAATTGATTTGACCTAATTGATTCGGATTCAGATTGTTGAAATGTTGAAATGCTCTCCCCCTATCATTAGTCTTCTCCCCCATACATTATTCTTCTACCCTTTTCTTCAGTCTTCTCCCCCTTTGACAACAATGCCAAAAAGTAAAGAACTAAAACATAATTTCTTCGTGTATGAAGTGATTTCCTACTATTATGTGTCAACTTAGTCTCGGTCAGAGTATTTAACTTCAATTCATGTTCCCTGTATTTGTTTCTTTCACACCTTTATAAAACCTCCTAAAGTGTGTAAATCAGCATCAACTCCTAGAAGATATTTTGTACAGTCATCGAATTAAGATTTCACCAAACTTGGTCAATGAATGGAAGATAGGGGTAGGACCCCTAACTTACTTCTAAGATACTCAAAAGTGTCCCTTGGTAGTGGCTTGGTGAAGATATTTACTATTTGTTCCTTTGTGCTAACATACTCCAACACCACTTTCTTCTCTTGAACTTCTTCTCTAAGATAATGATATTTGATAGAGATGTGCTTTGTCTTATAGTGCATAACAAGATTCTTTGAAATGTTTATTGCACTAGTATTGTCACAGAATATAGTTACTAGCTCAGTAACTTTCTCATTTATACCTTCCACCAGTTGCTTGATCCATGCTATATTGGTACAATTCAATGCTGCAACAATGTATTCAACTTCTACTATTGACTGTGAAACACATCCTTGTTTCTTGCTAAGCCTACTCACTAATCTTTCTCCTAAAAAGAAAGCTCCTCCACGTGTGCTTTTTCTGTCATCAATGTTGCCTGCCCAATCAGCATTAGTATAAAATTTTAAATCAAAAACATTTCCTTTCTAATATACTAAGCCATAATCCTCAGTGCCTTTCAAGTATCTAAAAATTCTCTTGATTGTTGTCATGTGTGTTTCCTTGGGATCTACAGAGAATCTTGCAACTATACCTATTGCATGTGCTATATAAGGCCTATTGTGAACAACATATTGTAGTTTTCCAATCATGGATTGGTAAAGTGTCTCATCAACAGATGCAGATTCATCATTCTTTGATAGTTTACAGTTGGTAGTCATAGGAGTACTTACTGGTTTTGAATCCTCCATTCCAAATTTCTTCAAGATTTCCTTTATGTACTTGGATTGAGTAATGAAAATCTCATCTTTCATCTACAGTATCTATAAACCTATAAAATACTTTATCTCACCGATTAATGACATCTCAAATTCTTTGCTCATTTCATTTCCAAAGTTCTTGCATAGAGAGTCATTTCCACAAAAAATAATATCATTAACAAATATGGCTGAGATCAGTATTCCATTTTCATCATTCTTCATGTACATATTACTGTTTTCACTTGTTCTTATAAAACCAATCTTGATCAAATAGGAGTGCAATCTTTCATACCATGCTCTTGGTGCTTGTTTCAAACCATATAAAGCTTTGTTCAATTTACATACTTGATCTTTATTCTTGTCTTCAACAAATCCTTCAGGTTGTTCAATAAAAACATCTTCTTCTAATATACCATTCAGAAATGCAGATTTGACATCCATTTGATATACCTTGAAATCCTTGTAAGCAGCATATGCCAACAATGTTCTTACTCCTTGAAGTCTTGCCACAGGTGCAAAAGTCTCACCATAATCAATTCCTTCTTCTTGAACATAACATTTGCAAACTATTCTTGCTTTATTTCAAATGACCTCACCTTTTTCATTCAGCTTGTATCTGAAAATTCACTTTGTATCGATTACATTTTTGTCCTTCGGTCTTGGGACCAGTGTCCATGTGTCAATCTTCTTGATTTGATCAATCTCTTCTGTCATAACATTTATCCAATCTTCACTATTAAATGCCTCTATCACTATCCTCAGTTCAAATTCAGATATCAGACATGTGTTTTGTCTCAGTTTGTTCCTTGTCATCACTGGACCATCCTTATCTCCTATAATCTGACTTGATGCATGATGTCTTATGACATACTTGGCTAATACAAGCTCGGTAGGCTCTATATGATCTTCTTCATCACTCGGTAACTCGATATTCTCTTCAGTTTCTTCAACAGTTCTCTCAGTAAGATTTGTCAGTTGAACATAGATAGATCCTTCATAATCTTCTGGTTCCTTGGAATTTCCTTCATCATTTCTTTCTGCAAATTCATCAATTTTCACATTTGCACTTCCTATCATTTTGTTAGATGATTTGATCAGACATTTAAATTCTTTACTCCTAGAAGAATAACCAAGAAATGTTCCTTCTTCACTTTTTTGATCAAACTTTCCATTTCTATCATCTTTGTGAACATAGCATCTACTTCCAAAGATTTTAAAATAACTTACATTAGGTTTCTTGTCATACCAGATCTCATATGGTGTCTTCAAAGTTTCTTTCTTCAGTTGTACTTGGTTCAGGGTGTAAACTGTTGTTCTTATTGCTTCTCTCCAAAATATTTGTGATACTTTATTTTCAATCATCAGGGTTCTGGCACAATCCACAATAGATCTATTTCTTCTCTCAGCAATTCCATTTGGTTATGGAGTTCTTGGTGTAGAGACTTGTCTTTTTATACCATGATCATTGCAGAATAAGTTGAACTCATCATATGTGAACTCTCCTCCTCTGTCTTATCTAAGACATTTCAGTTGTCTTCCTGTTTCATTTTCAACTCTTGCCTTGTACCATTTAAACATTTGAAAAGCTTCTGATTTAAAAAAAAAAACATAACTGACATCATCCTTGAGTAATCATCCATAAATAATATGAAATATTTATCACCATAATAACTTTGAACTTTCATAGGACCACAAAGATCAGTGTGCACAAGATCTAAAATTCCCTTAGAAGTGTAGGACTTACTTGTAAAGCTTGATCTTGTCATTTTACCCATCTGGCATCCTCAGCACATAGAATTCTCTAGTTTTTCAAGACTCGGTAGACCTCTTACTCGGTGCTTCTTGACTATTTTGATCAGATTATCAAAATTTACAGGACAAAACCTTTTATGCCATAACTAGGTATCATCTATCTTTGCATACAGACACTTGTTCCAAGTTGAGTCAAGGTAAAATGTGTTACCTTTTGTTTGTGTCCCAGTAGCAGCTAACTTTCCATGCTTGTCATGAACTTTGACAATTCCTTTCTGAAATTCTATTCGGTAACCTGTATTGTTTAGTTGTGCTACACTCAACAAATTGTATTTCAAACCTTCAACCCAATAAACATCATTGCATTTTGCATTGTCATGAAGTGTTATAGATCCTTTACCTTTTATCGTACATGGTGCATCATTACCAAATCTTACATAGCCTCCATCATAATCTTCTAATATAACAAACTTGTGTTTATCACCTATCATGTGATGTGAGCATCCACTATATATGATCCAAGAATCATTAGTATTTATGTGAGATATTAGGGATTTTTCTTCATACCTTTCTTCATCTGATCCATCTTTGATAGCCACATAAACTACTTCCTCGATATCAGTTTCATCTGATTTATCATCATTAGATTCCTCATCAGCTATTAAGCATGACTTTCTATCTCTTCTTCTGAAGTCTCGGTTTCCTCTGTAATGATTATCTTTCTGTCTGTCATCTCGGTAATCTCTCTTTTTAGTAGAATCTTTGTCAGGACAGTTAGAAGCCATATATCCTATCTTATCACAATTGAAACATTTCAAAGGTAGTTTTCCTTTATACTTACCTTTGCCTCTCAGTAACCTTCTGGCTAATAGTGCTTCAAAATCTTCTTGCTTTCTAATTTCGTAATACAATTTGTGTACTTTTTTCATGTTCTTGTGAAATCTCTCACTTGCTCCACTGTGATCCCCTTCAGTGTACTTACTCATTCTATCATTGTAATCATCAGATTCACCAATATGAAAATAACTAAATGCAGATTCAACTTTATTTACGGAAGACCCACTATTATCAAAGTTACTTAACTCAAATGCATGTAGCTTGCCAATAGTAGTATATAAAGAAAATGGCATATTGGGTACAAACCTCAATTCATTGATTGTAGAGATTTAGATTGCATAAGCTGGTAGAAGGGTTCTTAACAACTTACTTGTTATATCCTTTTCTTCAATAGTTCCACCTGCTCTTTTGATTTGATTGACAATCTCCTTTAGTCTTGTACTGTACTGGGCTATGTTCTCACCTTCATTAACCCTTATAGATTTAAGTTGTCCTCTTAGACTGTCCACTTTTTCTCTTTGAACATGTTCATCTCCACCATACACAGATATGAGCTTGTCCCACATTGCCTTTGCATCATTGTAGCCTTCTAGATCATTAAACTCTGAGTTGGTCAATACAGATGTTATTTCAATCATTGCTTGGATATGTTCTTACTTTGCCTTTATCTCTTCCATTGTAAATGGATAGGTACTCGATGTAATGAAATCATTCACCAGATAATATACAGCATATTCTAAAACTCCTGATAGGTGCAGCTTCATCTTTTTCTACCATGTAGAGAAACCTGACTTGTTCAACTTCGGTGCATCTCTCTTATACATCTTTGGATCTTTGCCTCAAGTACCTTTAAACTTTTCTTCTGGAGTCCAAAGCTCTGATACCAATTGATAGTTCTGATACATAATGTTAAGTACAGATGCCAAGCTAACAAGATGAGACGGGGGGGTGAATCATACAGACTTAATCTTTCATAAAAACAATAGATTCAACCTCGGTAACATATACTTCAACAATATAACCAAAACTGCTTAAACATGCAAACTCATAAGCATATAAACATCATAACACTCATAACACCAGATTTAATGTGGAAATCCAATTAGGGAAAAACCACAGTGGGATTTCGGACCCACTAAGAAATATACTCTTCTAGAGTATGCTCGGTTAAAAGGAAATCCTGTTAAAGATTACAAACACATTGCTAGATGTGACCCGGTTAAGGGATTTCCCTCAGATCTGTTAGGATCTTCACCTTGTTAGAAGTGACCTTGTTAAAGGATTTCAAACACGCAATCAGAATGTCACCTTGCTAGAGGGTTTTACAAATAAGACTGTTAAGTCCACTCGGTTAAGAGATTTTCTGTCACTTTACAAAATAACAGTAATAAAAATCTATCTCCAACTTTACATCTAAAATGCTAAAGCAGATTCTTATTTTCTCAATACAATCTAGTCATAGGACTTATCTTGTCCATCTGCTGGGCTCTATACTTTGTTAATCAAACAAGTCTTCAAGCTTCAATGCTTGCTAATCACTATGTAGCGTCCATGTGCTTACACTTGCCCGCATTCATTGTTTATTAACAGTTCCTTATCTATAAACAATTTGCCAACCGCTTAATCTCCTTGATCACATATCCCATGATCAATCATAGCCATTAGATCTTCAAACTTGACCAAGTTCAATGTATCCTTTGATTTGAAAATGTTTTAGCCCACCTTGGAACTTGCATACATTTCTTGGAACTTGTGCTAGAGTATTGCGGTTCAATCTGAGCTGTAGATCTTCTTGCTGATTTTCCTTTGCCATAGATTCTTTAACAAACTTCATGCATGACATACCAATCATTTAATCAGTTCCAGCTCATCAGCTTCCTTCATTAAATAATGCTTATATTCATTCAATGCATTTTGTTACTACTCGGTTGCAACTCGGTAAATACTAAACTTCACTTGATAGACATTCTGGCTTCATTAACTGATAGCAATAACCTTAGGGTTTTACCGACTAGGATCTTTAGGGTTTACCGACTATGTTCTTTGCTTGGTAACATAGTATAGTATTAAGCTTACAATCAACAACATATGTAGGATATCAAAACAATCTAAACATCATGATATCATCATTGTCTAACTCAGTAATAGTTGCCCATTGAATAACTTATTCCTCCCCTTATTCATCAATTTCTTTCTGTGTCTTTTACCGACATCTTTATACTCACCAAAACATACTTCTTAAGATATGGCAACATCATACTAAATTAGAAAATCAATTTATTGACGTCAATGACAAAATACTAATATTAAGACAGTAAACATCCTTAATCAGTTATATCCATAATCATCAACAACCTTCTCAATATCCTAATTGAAATGCCAACAATCTCTTATTGTCATTTATAATGCCAACAGTGTCCATCTTTCATTTTTCTTGATTTGTTCAATCTTTTCTGTCATAGCATTCACCCAATCTTCATTGCTTAATGCTTCTTTTACTATCCTCAGTTCAAACTCGGATATCAGACGTGTTCTATCTCAGTTTGTTCCTTGTCATCACTGGATCATCCTTATCTCCTATAATCTGACTTGATGCATGATTTATTCAGACATATTTTGCTAATATAGGCTCGGTAGGCTTTGAATAATCTTCTTCATCACTCGGTAACTGAGTACTTTCTTCATCGGCTCTCTCTCTAAAACTTATCGGTTGTACCTATACAAACTCTTCATAATCTTCTAGTTCTTTGGAGTTTCTTTCATCACTCCTTTCTGCAAATTCATCAATTTTCACATTTGCACTTTCCACTATTTTGTTAGATGATTTGATCAGACATTTAAATGCTTTACTCCTAGAGGAATAACCAAGAACTTTTCCTTCCTCACTTTTTTGATCAAGTTTTCCATTTCTATCATCTTTGTGAACATAACATCTACTTCCAAATATTTTAAAATAACTTACATTTGGTTTCTTGTCATACCAGATTTCATACGGTATCTTCATAGTTCCTTTCTTCAATTGTACTAGATTCGGGGTGTAAACCGCAATGCTTATTGCTTCTATCCAAAATATTTGAGGTACACTCTTCTCTATCATCCAAGTTCTGGCACAATCTACAATTGATCTATTTCTTCTTTCAACTATCCCATTTTGTTGTGGTGTTCTCGGTGCAGACACTTGTCTCTTTATACCATGATCATTGCAAAATAAGGTAAATTCATCTAAAATGAACTCTCCTCCTCTATTAGATCTTAGACATTTCAACTGTCTTCCTGTTCATTTTCAACTCTTGCCTTATACCATTTAAACATTTGAAAGGCTTCTGATTTCCCTTTTAAAAATATAACTCATGTCATCCTTGAGTAATCATCCACAAATAATATGAAATATTTATCACCATAATAACTTTAAACTTTCATAGGACCACAAAGATCAGTGTGTACAAGATCTCAAATTCCTTTAGAAGTGTAAGAGTTACTTGTAAACCTTGATTTTGTCATCTTACCCATCTGGCATCCTCGACATATTGCATTCTCAGGTTTTTCCAAGCTCGGTAGACCTCTTACTCGGTGCTTCTTACTTATTTTGATCAGGTTGTCAAAATTTACATGACAAAACCTTTTATCCCATAACCAGGTATCTTCTATTTTTGAATACAGTCAATTGTTCTGAGTTGAGTCAAGATGAAATGTATTACCTCTTGTTTGAGTCTTGGTAGCAGCCAAGTTTCCATGTTTGTCATGAACATTGACAATTCCTTTCTAAAATTCTCTTTGGTATACTATATTGTTTAGTTGTGCTACACTCAACAAATTGTATTTCAAACCTTCAACCCAATATAAATCATCACATTTAGCATTGTCAAGAAGTGTGATAGATCCTTTACCTTTCACAAAACATGGTGCATCATTACCAAATCTTACATAACCTCCATCATAATCTTCTAATTTAACAAACTTGTGTTTATCACCTATCATGTGATGTGAGCATACACTATCTATGATCCAAGAATCATTATTATTTATGTGTGATATTAAGGCTTTTTCTTCATACCTTTCTTCATCTAATCCATCTTTGATAGCCACATATACAACTTCCTCTATCTCAGTCCCATCAAATTTATCATCATTGGATTCCTCATCAGCTACTAGGCATGTCTTTCTATCTCTCCTTCTAAAGTCTCAGTGCCCTCTATATTGGTTGTCTTTCTATCTGTCATCTCGGTATTCTCTCTTTTCACTAGATTCTTTGTCAGGAGATTTAGAAGTCATATGTCCAATTTTATCACAGTTAAAACATTTCAAAGGTAGCTTTCCTTTATACTTACCTTTGCCTCTCAGTAACCTTCTGGCAAATAATGCTTCAAACTGTTCTTGCTTTCTAATTTCCTCATATAGTTTGTGTACGTCTTCCATTTTTTTGCAAAATCTCTCACTTTCTCCACTATGATTTCCTTCAGCATAGTTCAACATTTTATCATTGTAATCATTAAATTCATCAAGATGAAAAGAACTGAATGTAGATTCAACTTTGTTAACTGAAGACCCATTGTTATCAAAATTACTTAACTCAAAAGCATGTAGCTTACTGAAAGTAGCATCCAAAGAGATTGGCATACTTGGTACAGACCTTAATTCATTAATTGCATAGACTCAAATGGCATAAGCAGGTAGAAGTATTCTCAGCAACTTACTTGTTACATCCGTTTCTTCAATAGTTCCTCCTGCTCCTTTGATTTAATTGACAGTTTCCTTTAACCTTGTACTATATGGGATTATGTTCTCACCTTCATTCATTCTCATGGATTCAAGTTGTCCTCTTAGATTGTCTACTTTTGCTTTTGAACATGTTCATCACCACCATACACAGATAGAAGCTTATTCCACATAGCTTTGGCATAATTACAACCTTCTAGATCATTAAACTCTGAGTTAGTCAATGTTGATGCTATTTCAATCATTGCTTGAATATGTTCTTTCTTTTCCTTTATCTCTTTTATTGTCATCGGGTAGGTGCTATGTGCAGTGTAATCATTCTCTAGATAATATGTTGCATATTCACCAATTCCTGATAAGTGTAGCTTCATCCTTTTCTGCCATGTGGAGAAACTTGACTTGTTCAACTTTGGTGCATTCCTTTTATACATCTTCAGATCTTGCCTCAAGTTCCTTTAAACTTTCTTTCGGAGTTCTATCTCTGATACCAATTATTAGTTAGATGAGAGGGGGGGGGGAATTAGATAAACTTACGATTCAATATATTCTTCAGATTCAACCTCGGTAGAACTTACTTGATATGAAACTATGACTATAAATCATTCAAACTCATAAACTGATAAACTTGAAACGTCAAAACACATTTAACACCAGATTTAACATGGAAACCCAAAGAGGAAAAAACCACTGTGGTATTTTGGACCCACTAAGTAAATATACTCTTCTAGAGTATGCTTGGTTAAAAGCCAATCCTGTTAAAGATTACATAGACACATTGCTAGATCTGAACTGATCAAGGGATTTCCCTCAAATTTATCAGAATCTTGCAACTTGTTAGAAGTGACCTTGTCAAAGGATTTCAAACACTCCTTTAGAATGTTACCTTGCTAGAGGATTTACAAATAAGACTGTTAAGTCCACTCAGTTAAGAGATTTCCTATCACTTACAAAAATAAATAATAGTAATGAAATATATCTGCAACTTCACATCTGAAATGTTAAAGCAGACTCTATGTGCTCAAAATTATCTTGTCATAAGACTTATCTTCCTGCTTGCTGGTCTCCTCAATCTGATCTTCGATCAGATCTTCAATCTTCTGTACTCGGTAATCACCTCTGCAGTATCACTACTCTTCTATTTGCCTGCATACATTAATCATCAACATTTCTTTATTTATAAGCAATTCCTTGCCACTTAATCTCCTTAATCACATTTCCCATGATTAATCTTAGCCATCAGATCTTCAAACTTGACTAGGTTCATTGAATCCTTTGAACTGGAAAATGTTTTATCTTGCCTTGAAACTTGTATTACTTCCTTGGTGCTTGTGCTAGGTTATGACCGTTCAATCTGTGCTGTAGATCTAACTCTTGAATTTTCATTGTCGTTGATCCTTAACAAACTTCTTGCATGACATTCCAAGCTTCTATGAATCTTCGGCTCATTGGCATCCTTCATTTAGTAATGTATGTATTCATCCAATGCATTTTGTTACTTCTTGGTTGATACTCGGTAAATACTGAACTTTACTTGGTAGCCATTCTATATTCATCTCGGTTCCTATCTTGGTAGCTTTTCTTGCTGATGACATTCGGTAACTTCTTTCTTCTTTAACTGACATTGATAACCTTGGTGTTTATCGACTAGCTCCTTGCTCGGTAAAATAGACCAATATCAAACCTTTACTCATTCTATTGCATGAAATCTTTTCTCCTTCTTATTCAGTTTTCAAATACACATATATAGGATATCAAAACAATCAAAATAACATAATCTCATCATTGTCTAACTTGGTAATAGTTTCCCATTGAATAACTTATTACTCCCCTTCATTTTCACATTCTTTCTGTGTCACTTATCGACATCTTTATACTCATCAAAACATACTCTTTAAGATATGGCAACATCATACTGAATCAGAAAATCAATTGCTTGACATCAATGACAAAATAATATTATTAAGATAGTAATCATCATTTATCAATTATATAATCAATCTCCAACAACCTTCTCAATATCATCATACCAACAAACTTAGTGTAATGCCAACAATCTCCCCCTTTGGCATTGATGGTAATACCAACTTGATTTATTCCAATTGATTCAAACTGCTGTTATTCTACTATTGTTATCTTCTCCCCCTATCATTAGTCTTCTCCCCCTTTGGCAACAATGCCAAAAGTAAAACTAATCCATGATTACTTCCCCTGTGAAGTAATTTCCTTGTTGTTAAAACATATACAAGTGTATCATCTTAGTCTTGGTTAGAGAAACTTGTCTCCATTAACTGGCAAGTGAAGAACCTGCAAGTCAAAGAGGATTCTAGAGGATTGCAGCTCGAGGAAGGCAAGCTAGCAAGTGACTAAACTGATCCTGCAAGAAAATTTGATCTTCGTACCCATTTGCTGAAGGAAATAGGAAAACCATTAATGGCATATGATAGAGAAAAGTATGGTGTAGACCTCCAAATTTAGAAAACTCACATTGGAATGCGAAGCTTTGCTAGTGTCGATCGATGTAATGAAGTTCATATCCCTAGAAAAGTAGATCGAATCAAATCAGATTTGGTTCAAGTTGGAGAAGGGAAAACCTAACAGGACATTGTTTCAATGTTGTTTTAGGCGGGAATCCAAGATTATAAATATATGAGCTCAAGATAGAAATGATTGATGGTTGATGTTAAGAATTAGATTGAACAGAGCTTGAGAAAAGAGAAGGATCATCTTCCTTAGAAATTATTCTAAGAAAGTTGCAAAGTGAGTTAGCAGGCAAACCGGTGAGAGGGTTCAACCGGTAGAGACATAGTACCGGTAAATTGTTGCAGGTCTAATAGTTGAGCTAACAAGTGAGGTGTAATCAGTCAAGAAGGCATCAAAGTGATAGAGTGTGTGGTGAGGCTGAGAGAGAAGAAGAGAAGATTGTTAACTGGCAGAAATATATTTGATCAAGTGTTGCAGAACTCATTTGCAACCATAAGCTATAGTTATATCAAAATTGTATTTCAATATTCATCACCAAATTGGAGCTTGGTGCAGGGCTAGGTGGTCCTTGGGTTAGTGCCCTAAATCAGCATGGGTTTGTGCCCTAAATATTTGTAATCCATTGTTTCACTTGTGAGGCTGGATTGGAGAGGTAGTCTCCAATAACATTTCTCACCAAGGTTTCCCCATATTGGGTTTTCCTCGTACATCTGGTGTTGTGGGTTGCATTTGTGTGTTTTTCTCTTTTGGTATCCTTATTTGTCTTACCAGTTTGACTGTTTAAGTGCTTAGGATAATAACTGGTATTCTAAGATTGTTTTTAAAAAGGAAAAGAATTTAGGAACCATTGATTTAACCCCCTCTCAGTGGTACATTATGTTCAACAATTGGTATCAGAGCATAGGTTCTTGTTTGATTAAAGCTTGGGTATATTCTAGACTTAGAACACAATGGCAATAAATGAGTTTGCCTCCTCAAAATCCCACATGTTTGATGGATCCAACTATGTCTTTTGGAGTAGAAGAATGGAGACCTATATTTCCTCCCTTGGCTTTGATGTGTGGATGTCTATCAATAATGGGTATGTTGTCCCTGGTATTCCTCCCACTGATTTGAATGCCAAAAAGGAGTATGAGAACAATGCAAAGGTTAAACATGCTACCTTGAGTGGGTTGACTAATAATGAGTTTGTCAAGGTCATACATTGTGCATCCACCAAGGAGAGTGGGGATAAAATGAAGAGGTTATTTGAAGGAGATGCAAAAGTCAAAGATGCCAAGATGCAAAAACTAAGGGGCTAGCTTGAAGGTATCAGGATGAAGGATGAAGAAAAGATTGCAGACTACCTTTATAGATTTGATGAAACTGTGAACACCATCAAAGGACTTGGAGAAGAAATTTTAGATGAGATTCTTGTGAAGAAGGTACTTATATCTCTCACACCTAAGTATTATACTAAGGTGTCAGCCATAGAAGAAGCCAAGGATCTAAAGACCATCATAATGGATGAGCTATTTGGCTCACTGATAGCCTATGAAATGAGAACAACCAGCGATACATCCACAAGGAAAGAGGCAGCGTTCAATTCCACCAGGAATGGCAAAGAAGTGGTTGCTCATAAAGGATCCAGTGAAGAAATGTATATTAGATGAATGTTAAATGTGCATTTATCAATGGAGATCTTGAAGAGGAAACTTCGACATTGAGCAATCTGATGGATTTTCATTATCAGAGGACAAGGAAATCATTTGCAGATTGAAGAAAGCTTTATATGGATTGAAACAATCTCCTAGAGCATGGTATGCTAGATTAGATAAATATCTTTCAAATTTCGGTTTTAGCAAAGGTAATGCTGATAGTAAATTATATTATAAGATTGGGCATGATGACATACTGATCATTGAAGTCTTTGTTGATGATATTAGTTTTGGAGGAGAAGAAAGTTTATGCTTGAAATTTTCTGATGATATGAAGAATGAATTTGAAATGCTATGATTGGAGAGATGAATTTTTTCTTCAATTTATAGATTACTTAGACTGATAAAGGCATTTTCATTTGTCAAACTAAGTATGTGAGGGAATTTCTTAAGAAATTTGGTCTCAAAAACTCAAAACCTGTTGGTACTCCTATGATAACCGGTAGCAAATTTTTTTACGAAGATGAATCTCTGAGAGTGAACCCATCTAGATACAAATCAATGATTGGTGGATTGTTGTACTTAACTCATACCAGGATGGATAAAATGAATGTTGTATGCATTGCTTCTAGATTTCACTCTAATCTAAGAGGAAGTCATGATATTATTGTTAAAAGAATATTCAAATATTTGGTAGAAACAACAGAGTATGGGTTATGGTATCCAAAGTTTGATAATTTTGGATTATATGCCTATGCAGACTCAGATTAGGTAGGAGATTTTAATGACTGAAAGAGCACTCCAGGTGGTTCATTATTTCTTGGGAATAAATTGGTTTCATGGCTTAGCAAGAAACAATCATGTACTTCATTATCTATGGCTGAAGTTGATTATATAGTTGCCGCAACTAACTGCACTTAGATTTTATGGATGAATCAAATGTTGAAGGATATAAGGATAAGTTATGATGAGCCTATTTCTATTCACTATGATAATATTGCTACTATTGATATGTCAAAGAATCTGATATTTCATTCCAAATTAAAACATATTTCTATAAGGTATAATTTCTTGAAAGAAAAGGTTGAAGCAAAGGAAGTCAGATTGGTTTGTGTGCCTACTGAGGAACAAATTTTAAATATTATAACTAAGCCATTGCCTAAAGATACTTTTGAATATCTCTGAGATCAATTGGGGATCACCACCCCTCCATAAGAGACTTAGAGATTCAAGGATTCATCAATCTGGTGAGCTTATCATAAACATCTTTTGATTCGGGTTGATGGGATGATGTTGTTGCTTAGGGGGAGTAGTTAACTATTTGGTTTGGCATCAGCCCTTTGTCATTGATGTGAAAGGGGGAGAGGTGTTTATGTGAAAATCAAAAAATCTTAGGGAGAGATATTTTGTTGGTTATTAATTGTTTCAAGAGATTATTGGCATTCCTTGGCACTTGGATGTTTTTCACATTTAGTTTTGCCATCAATGCCAAAGGGGGATATTGTTGGCAATATGTTGAATTTTCTTATGTGTTGTCATTTATCTCAACATCATGCTCTGATTGGATATGGTTATGTCCCGGTTGGTTACTAATATCTCAATTGGCTGTTGCTATCCCAGTTGGACCTGCTTATCAGTGTTTCTGATCCGGTATGATAATATTGGTTATTTAGGTTTTGGATGGTTATTCAAATGGTTATATGCTTTTCACATTCAGTTGGTTCATGATTTGCTGATCCGAAAGCTATCACTTATGTTCTGGATTACCGGTTGATATTTCTTGGTATCGGTTGGCTTTACCGGTTGGCGATATTCGATGATTTGGTTAAGTGATTTTGGTCCGGCTTAAAGAAATGGTTCCTAACATACTGAAGGCATTCTTGATCATTCCCTAATTATTTAGTGTATTTGCATTCATTGGCATGATGATTTGGTGGTCCTATTTGGATCCGATTGGTTAGTTTATGTTATTACATTGAGGGTTTCTACCGGCTGGTGAAACATGTTGATATAGGTCTTAGCTGAATTTTTGGTGGATATAATTATTTTTGAATTTTAGTTAGGTCCATGCTATGTAATGTAAATCATAATATTGGTCCCATGGTATTAGGTGATGCTATTTTTGTAATTATGGGTAATGGGTTCAAGGTTTAGCCAACCTTGTTATCAAGGGTTATGATCTGTATTTATAGGAGATATATTCATGTAATTTGGATATCGGTATAAATTGAAGGTTATGTCTATATTATCAAAGATAGGAAATTGTGCGAACAAGGTTATATCAATCAACGAAGGATTGTGAAGGTTTTGGTATTGCATTGTAGACATCTATTCTTAACCGGAACTGTATCAAGCATTAGGAGATGCTATTTTCATAGTTCATTTTTCTTTGGATTGTAGTCTGATGTTTATGTAAGTCAATGAGACTTCTCTTTTGTGATGAGCAGTGAGCTCTAGGTGGTTGGTTTCATTGCAAGTGCAATCCCCATTGTAATTATTTCACATACTCTAGTAGAAGTATTATTTGATTGTGGGTAGGGTTTCCCACCATGGTGTTTCCCTTTACTGGGTTTTCCACATCAAAATATTGACGTTATGTATTTTGTTCTTATATGCTTTATCTTTCACTGTGTTGTTTATATTGTGCTCTGGTAAATGGTTTATAATCTGCATTAAGTGTTTAATTTGTGCAAAATGGATTCACCCTACCCTCTCAGTTTTCCACAGGTATCTAAGATTCTAACAAATTGTTTGTTCTAGTAGAAGGTGAGATAGCCATCTTTTATAAGGCTTCTTGGAGAATTCATTGGTATGTATGTGCATTTTGAATCAAATACTAAATGGAGACCTTAAGTAGAGTAGCATGAAGCTACTAAACATTATCACACTCCATACAAAGTATTGTGAAATATGAGGGTGGGTGAAGAAAGTATTGAGGAGTGGACAAAACATTTGAATTTTTGTTGTTGTTGTTGTTGTTGTTGTTGTTCTTATTGTTGTTTCAATTGCTATTGCTATTGCTATTGCTATTTGTCTTGTTGTTTTTGTTGCTATTGCTAGTTGAATTGCTATTTATATTTCTATTTCTATTGTTATTGTTATTGTTATTGTTATTGTTATTGTTATTGTTATTGTTATTGTTATTGTTATTGTTATTGTTTTCATTTTCGTTATCGTTATCGTTATCGTTATCGTTATCGTTATCGTTATTCTTATTGTTATTGTTATTGTTATTGATATTATTGTTTTTGTTTTTGTTATTATTGTTATTGTTTTTGTTATTATTGTTATTGTTATTATTATTGTTGTTATTGTTATTGTTATTGTTATTATTATTATTTTTATTGTTACTATTGTTAATATTATTATTTTTGACTAAGGGTAAACAGGTTTTGAGGGAACCAAAAACCCCGTAAATAGGTTTTGAGAGGACCCGAAACCCTAAAGGTTTTGAAGGGACCCAAAACCATCAGATTTTGCCAGGATCTGGAACCGACATAGCAATGCAAATAAAAGAAAACAACATAAATGAACCAACAACCAAGTCACAAACTGGACACAAATTATTGTTATTGTTATTGTTATTGTTATTGTTATTGTTATTATTATTATTTTTATTGTTACTATTGTTAATATTATTATTTTTGATTAAGGGTAAACAGGTTTTGAGGGAACCAAAAACCCTGTAAATAGGTTTTGAGAGGACCAAAAACCCCAAAGGTTTTGAAGGGACCCAAAACCATCAGATTTTGCTAGGATCTGGAACTGACATAACAATGCAAATAAAAGAAAACAACATAAATGAACCAACAACCAAGTCACAAACTGGACACAAAGCATCCCTAACACATAAACAAGGGTTTTACAAGGCTCCCTTAACCTATAGAATAATGGGGTTTTGAAAGGCTCCCCTAACTTTCATCAAGGATTTTAAAGTGGCTCCCAAAACCAACAAACAAGGGTTTTCCTAGGATCCCATAACCTATAACAAAGTCATCAACTTACCAATAGCACAACTAACCCTTAACCAAAAACTATCACTAGCCAGACTAGGCCTTTTAAAATTGCTAGCATCCAGCATGCTTGTTGAATGAACAACACTCCCACAACCAAAACACAAGAGAGGAACCTGAAAGAACACATGGGAGTTTTGAAAGGCTACCCTAACCTTCATGACATACACAAGGAGGGTTTTTGAAGGCTCTCTCAAACCCCCCCAAAAACTGGAAAGCATGGTTAAAAAAACCCAACCTTGACCATGAATATCTACAAGAAAGTAATGGCAAGTGGCCTCAACGAGCAACTCAAGTAGAATCCTCACCCAAAAGACCTACTCCTACCACCTCCCCACCTCAATAGGGAAGAGTTCCACCTCAATAGGAATAGAAAGAAGGCAGAACATCAACCTTAGAGGCTCTCTCATAGCAAGCAAATACCCAACTGCTCCCAACCACCAAATCTCTGCCTCCATAGAGGAAAGGGCCACTTCAGATAGGCTAGGAAGAGAGAAGCCCAGAAGCCCACACATTACAGTAATGGACCAGCAAAGAAAAATCTCCTCCACCTCTGAAGGAGGACTTTCTAGAACAAGGAAAAATTCAATCAACCATGTCTCTAGAGAATCTTCAAGAGGAAGCACAAGAATAAAATCCCTCAGAAACATAGAGACTCCCTCATGAGAAATGACAAAGAGCCCGAACAAACCATTCACATCCAAATAAATCCTCTCCATCTTCAATAGAGGGGGAACTCTTACCAAGCCAAAACTAAGAGAACATGGGGATTGAGTAGAGGACACCCAAACCAAAGATAAAACATCAGAAGACCAGAGGGTCTTCTCACCCTTGAAACAATAAAACCCTTCCAAAATTGCCATACTCTGCCAAGACCACGCAGATCCCTGCTTCTTGAGACCCACAAAAACAACAAGGAACATGGAATCCCCCCACACATGCCTGAAAAACAAAAAGCCACTCAGAACAGTCTGCAACCCTTCATGAGGCACCAAGGACAAACCCACAACACCAAAAAGATAGGACCAGGCAAAGTGGGGAGGCAAAAATACTCTCTTTGTCCCTGAGAGGAACCCATAACATAGCATGACACAGGCCACCAAAGCCAAAACACCACCGTGCGAGATCATTGACACCCAACAAGGTTCATCACTTGTGAGAAAAGAACCACAAACAGCCAGAAGCACATCACCCTCTCCACTCAAATACAAGAACAAGGGTGATGATATCACACCGCCCTCCTCTTTGCATTCAATCCACACACTCTGCAAACCACACAAGACTACACAAAAACTAGAGAAACCAAGTTGGGCCAAAGATAAGAGGCCTCCCCCTTCACCATCTTCCTCATCATTCTCTTCTCCATCGCCTGAATCATCAAGCACTGAAACCCTAGCTCGCCCTGCTTCTGCTTTCTCGCTCATGACTCCATTTCCTATCCTGAAATTTTAGAATGTTGAAATATTATTCATTTAATACTATTGTTATAATTGTTGTTATTATTGTTATTATTGTTATTGTTGCTATTGTTATTTTTATTGTTATTGTTATTGGCATCTTGTTGAATATTAATAATAATTTTAGGTTTCACATGATAAAAAAGCATGAGTTGTATTGACTTGGTTTGGATTGTGATTGCTATTGCTATTGCTATTGCTATTGCTATTGCTATTGCTATTGCTATCGCTATTGCTATTGCTATTGTTGTTGCTATTGCTATTGTTATTGTTATTGTTATTATTATTGTTATTGTTGTTGTTCTTGTTTTTGTTATAGTTATTGTTATTGTTATTGTTGTTGTTGTTATTGTTATTATTGTTGTTGTTATTGTTATTGTTATTGGCATCTTGTTGAATATTAATAATAATTTTAGGTTTGACATGATAAAAATGCATGAGTTGTATTGACTTGGTTTGGATTAAGCTCTTTGTCATAATCGTGGATTAATAAATATGGTAGTGTCATCATCAAAGTAGAAACACCAAATGGAAGAAAGCAAACCTCCATGTACTGATAACTACAGGAAATAGACAAATTAGCCCAAAACTGGACCTATTTCTATTGACTGGCCTTAACATCTAAATATTTGATTGAGACAAAGATTTGATTCATTAATCAAATTTAATTTGCATGTCTGATGTTATTTGTTACTAACGATAAAATTGAATTGAGTCAAACCTTGGAACTATACTAATAAGATGGTGGGATCGATCCATTAGGGACCATATTACTAAATCCGATATGAACAAGAGATAATAATATGTTATACTAATTAATTTATATTGAAGAATTCATCAAATCCGCTCAATTCCGTTACTCAGATTGATCCTATTGATGGAATTACTCCATGGATATCTTTATGTATAGGATTATCTTTAGGAAGTGAGTAGGGTGATACAAGAGAGGATAAGCCACTATCACATCTATGAAATATATGCATTGTGAAACTAAAGAATTTAAAACGCAATGAAAAAAATTCTTGTTTTTAATGATAACATATGTCAAATACATGATATAAAAAATAACAAGGTGTAATATTGTGATTAACTAAAAAATGAAAGTACATAAGATATGAATTTTGTGAAGCAAATGTATCTAGATTTAAAATTTTCATTTAAAATTAAATCTGAAACTAAAAATTTGAAATTATGCACATGTAGGCAATTGTCCACTTGACCAAAATGAGAGGTAATAAAATAGAATTTATCCTAAGAATGCAAATGAGGAACCATTTCCAAAATATTTTATTGGGGAGACCAATTAGGCTTAATTTTGTTCCCATATGGCTTCTAAGCACTGTGACTGATTGTTCCCTTTTGAATGTTGATTAGATATAATTAGATGTAAAGATGCAAAAAAATGGTTAAATAGTGCAAAATTTAGAAGATTCAACAAAAATAGATATAAGTTCAAATATATAGATCTAGAAATTTAATAATATATAAAAATAAACATATCACTAAAATTGATTCTAAAACAATCATACTAATGTGTTAGGCACCCTAGTCCAAATATGTGTCTAGATGCAAATAAGTGTTAGATTTGGTATTAGGAGCATCCAAACTAAAACCCTCCAAAAATTAGGTCAAATTGGTAGAACTATGGTTCTAATTGACATAGTTTATGTTGGTATTATAATAGACAAGGAGATATTGTTGGCATTTCAATAAGGATATTGAGAAGGTTGTTGATGATTATGGATATAACTGATCAAGGATGTTTTACTATCTTAATATTATTATTTTGTCATTGATGTCAAGAAATTGATTTTCTAATTCAGTATGATATTGCCATATCTTAAGAAGTATGATTTGATGAGTATAAAGATGTTGGTAAAAGACACAGAAAGAATATGATGAATAAGGGGAGAAATAAGTTATTCAATGGGCAACTATTACCGAGTTAGACAATGATGAGATCATGATGCTTAGATTGTTTTGATATCATACATATGTTATTGATTGTAAGGTTAATACTATACTATGTTACCGAGCAAAGAACCTAGTCGGTAAACCCTTAGGTTATCGCTATCAGTTAATGAAGGCGGAATGTCTACCGAGTGAAGTTTAGTATTTATCGAGTTGCAACCGAGTAATAACAGAATGCACTAAATTATTACATGCATTATTTAATGAATGAAGCTGATGAGCTGGCTATAATTAAATGATTGGTATGTCGTGAATGAAGTTTGTTAAAGAATTTATGGAAAAGGAAAATCGGCAGGAAGATCTATAGCTCAGTTTGAACCGCAATACCCTAGCACAAGTTCTAAGAAATGTATTCAAGTTCCAAGGCGGGGTAAAATGTTTTTCAAATCGAAGGATACATTGAACCTGGTCAAAGTTTGAAGATCTGATGGCTATGTTGATCATGGGAAATGTGATCAAGGAGATTAAGCGGTTAGCTATTATTTATAAATAAGGAACTGTTGATAAACAATGCATGCGGGCAAGTGTATGCATAGGGATGCTACATGGTGATTACCGAGCACTGAAGATTGAAGACCTATTTTGAATAACAGAGTATAGAGCCCAGCAGATGGACAAGATTAGTTCTATGTCTATATTGTATTGAGAAAATAAGAATCTGCTTTAGCATTTTAGATGTGAAGTTGCAGATAGATTTTTATTATTGTTATTTTGTAAAGTGACAGAAAATCTCTTAATCGAGTGGACTTAACAGTCTTATTTGTAAAACCCTCTAGCAAGGTGACATTCTGATTGAGTGTTTGAAATCCTTTAACAAGGTCACGTCTAACAAGGTGAAGATCCTAATAGATCTGAGGGAAATCCCTTAACCAGTTCACATCTAGCAATGTGTTTGTAATCTTTAATAGGATTTTCTTTTAACCGAGCATACTCTAGAAGAGTATATTTCTTAGTGGGTCCGAAATCCCACAGTGGTTTTTCCCTATTTGGGTTTCCACATTAAATCTGTTGTTATGAGTGTTATGATGTTTATATGCTTTTGAGTTTGCATGTTTAGTAGTTTTGGTTATATTACTGAAGTATATGTTACTAAGGTTGAATCTGATGTTTTTATGGAAGATTAAGTTTGTATGATTCACCCCCCCTCTCATATTATTAGCTTGGCATATGTACTTAACATTAAGTATCAGAACTATCAATTGGTATTAGAGCTTTGGACTCTGGAAGAAAATTTTAAAGGTACTTGAGGCAAAGATCCAAAGATGTATAAGAGGGATTCACCAAAGCTAAACAAGTCAAGTTTCTCTACATGGCAAAAAATGATGAAGCTGCACCTATTAGGAGCTGGAGAATATACTGTATATTATTTGGAGAATGATTTCATCACACCGAGCACCTATCCATTGATAATGGAAGAGATAAACAAAGCAAGAACATATCCAAGCAATAATTGAAATAACATTTGCATTGACTGACTCAGAGTTTAATGATCTAGAAGGTTGCAATGATGCAAAGGCAATGTGGAACAAGCTCATATCTATGTACGGAGGAGATGAACATGTTCAAAGAGTAAAAGTGGACAGTCTAAGAGGGCAACTTGAATCTATGAGGATGAATGAAGGTGAGAACATAACCTAGTACAGTACAAGACTAAAGGAGATTGTCAATAAAATCAAAGGAGCATGTGGAACTATTGAAGAAAAGGATATAACAAGTAAGTTGTTAAGAACCCTTCTACCAGCTTATGCAATCCGAGTCTCTGCAATCAATGAACTAAGGTCCATACCCAATATGCCAGTTTCTTTAAATGCTACTATTGGTAAGCTACATGCATTTGAGCTAAGTAACTTTGATAACAGTGGGTCTTTGGTAAATAAAGTTGAATCTGCATTTAGTTCTTTTCATATTGATGAATCTAATGATTACAATGAAAGAAAGTATAAGTAATCTAAAGGAGATCATAGTGGAGCAAGTGAGAGATTTTGTAAGAGCATGGAGGAAGTACACAAACTGTATGATGAAATCAGAAAGCAAGAAGAGTTTGAAGCACTATTAGGCAGAAGGTTACCGAGAGGCAAAGGTAAGTATAAAGGAAAACTACCTTTGAAAAGTTTTAATTGTGATAAGATAGCACATATGGCTTCTAACTGTCCTGACAAAGAATCTACTGAAAAGAGAGATTACCGATATGATAGACAGAAAGATAATCATTACAGAGGACATTGAGACTTCAGAAGAAGAGTTAGAAAGTCATGCTTAATAGCCGATGAGGAATCCAATGACGATAAATCAGATGAAACTGATACAGAGGAAGTAGTTTATGTGGCTATCAAAGATGGATCAGATGAAGAAAGGTATGAAGAAAAAGCCCTAATATCTCACATAAATACTAATGATTCTTGGATCATAGATGGTGGATGCTCACATCACATGACAGGTGATAAACACAAGTTTGTTATGTTAGAAGACTATGATGGAGGCTATGTAAGATTTGGTAATGATGCATCATGTCCGATAAAAGATAAAGGATCCATAACACTTCTTGACAATGCAAAGTGCAATGATGTTTATTGGGTTAAAGGTTTGAAATACAATTTGTTGAGTGTAGCACAGCTAAACAATACATGATACTGAATAGAATTTCAGAAAGGAATTGTCAAAGTTCATGACAAGCATGGAAAGTTAGCTGCTACCAGGACACAAACAAAAGGTAATACATTTCATCTTGACTCAACTCGAAATAAGTGT
The DNA here is from genome assembly GCF_030272615.1 of Cryptomeria japonica. NCBI lineage: Eukaryota > Viridiplantae > Streptophyta > Pinopsida > Cupressales > Cupressaceae > Cryptomeria > Cryptomeria japonica. The sequence continues at coordinate 610,163,494 of NC_081405.1, forward strand.
TTATATGCAAAGATAGATCATACCTAGTTATGGCATAAAAGGTTTTGTCATGTAAATTTTGATAATTTGATCAAAATAAGCAAGAAGCACCGAGTAAGAGGTCTACCAAGTCTTGAAAAACTTGAGAATGCTATGTGACAAGGATGTCAGATGGGTAAAATGACAAGATCAATCTTTACAAGTAAGTCCTACACTCCTAAAGGAATTTTAGATCCTGTGCACACTGATCTTTGTGGTCCTATGAAAGTTCAAAGTTATTATGGTGATAAATATTTCATATTATTTGTGGATGATTACTCAAGGATGATGTCAATTATGTTTTTAAAAGAAAAATCAGAAGCTTTTCAAATGTTTAAATGGTACAAGGCAAGAGTTGAGAATGAAATAGGAAGACAACTGAAATCTCTTAGATCAGATAGAGGAGGAGAGTTCACATCTGATGAGTTCAACTTATACTGTAATGATCATGGTATTAAAAGAGAAGTCTCTACACCGAGAAATCCACAACAAAATGGAATTGCTGAGAGAAGAAATCGATCTACTGTGGATTGTGCTAGAACCCTGATGATTGAAAAGAAAGTGCCACAAACATTTTGGAGAGAAGCAATAAGCACAGCAGTTTACACCCTGCACCGAGTACAACTGAAGAAAGGAACTTTGAAGACACCATATGAAATCTAGTATGACAAGAAACCTAATGTAAGTTATTTCAAAATCTTTGGAAGTAGATGCTATGTACACAAGGATGATATAAATCGCAAGCTTGATCAGAAAAGTGAAGAAGGAACATTTCTTGGTTATTCTTCTAGAAGTAAAGCATTTAAATGTCTGATCAAATCATCCAACGAAATATTAGAAAGTGCAAATGTGAAAATTGATGAATTTGCAGAAAGAAATGATGAAGGAAATTCCAAGGAACTAGAAGATTATGATAAATTCGTCTATGTTCAACTGACAAGTCTTACCGAGAGAACTGCGGAAGGAAATGAAGAGAATATTCAATTATCGAGTGATGAAGAAGATCATACAGAGCCTACTGAGCCTGTATTATCCAAGTATGTCAGAAGACATCATGCATCAAGTCAGATTATAGGAGATAAGGATGATCTAGTGATGACAAGAAACAAACTGAGACAGAACACATGTCTGATATCTAAATTTGAACCGAGAATAGTAAAAGGGGCATTTAATAGTGAAGATTGGATAAATGCTATGATAGAAGAGATTGATCAAATGAAGAAGAATGACACATGGACACTAATCCCAAGACCGAAGGACAAAAATGTAATCGGTACAAAGTGGATTTTTAGAAACAAGTTGAATGAAAAAGGTGAGGTCATTCGAAATAAAGCTAGACTAGTTTGCAAAGGTTATGCTCAAGAAGAAGGAATTGATTATGGTGAAACTTTTGCACCTGTGGCAAGACTAGAAGGAGTTAGAACATTGTTGGCTTATGCTGCTTTCAAGAATTTCAAGGTATATCAAATGGATGTCAAATCTGTATTTCTGAATGGTATATTAGAAGAAGAAGTTTTTATTGAACAACCTGAAGGATTTATTGAAGACAAGAGTAAAGATTAGGTATGTAAATTGAACAAAGCTTTATATGGTTTGAAACAAGCACCTAGAGCATGGTATGAAAGACTGCACTCTTATTTGATCAAGATTGGTTTTATAAGAACAAGTGAAAACAACAATATGTACATGAAGAATGATGAAAATAGAATACTGATCTAAGCCATATTTGTTGGTGATATCATATTTTGTGGAAATGACTCTCTATATAAGAACTTTGGAAATGAAATGAGCAAAGAATTTGAGATGTCATTAATCTGTGAGATAAAGTATTTTATAGGTTTACAAATACTGGAAATGAAAAATGAGATTTTCATTACTCAATCCAAGTACATAAAGGAGATCTTGAAGAAGTTTGGAATGGAGGATTCAAAACTAGTAAGTACTCCTATGACTACCAACTGTAAACTATCAAAGAATGATGAATCCGGATATGTTGATGAGACACTTTACGGATCCATGATTGGAAAGCTACAATATGTTGTTCATAGCAGGCCAGACATAGCACATGCAGTAAGTATAGTTGCAAGATTCTCTACAAATCCTAAGGAAACACACATGACAACAATCAAGAAAATTTTTAGATACTTGAAAGACACTGAGGATTATGGCAGAAAGGAAATGACTTTGATTTAAAAGTTTATACTGATGCTGATTGGGCAAGCAACATTGATGACAGGAAAAGCACAAGTGGAGGAGCTTTCTTTTTAGGTGAAAGACTAGTGAGTTGGCTTAGCAAGAAACAAGGATGTGTTTCATAGTCAACAACAAAAGTTGAATACATTGTTGCAGCATTGAATTGCACCAACATAGCATGGATCAAACAACTATTGGAAGGTATAAATGAGAAAGTTACCAAGTCAGTAACTATATTATGTGACAATACTAGTGTCATTAACATTTCAAATAATCCTATTATGCACTCTAAGACAAAGCACATCTCTATCAAATATCATTATCTTAGAGAAGAAGCTCAAGAGAAGAAAGTGGTGTTGGAATATGTTAGTACAAAGGAACAAATAGCAGATATCTTCACCAAGCCACTGCCAAGGGACACTTTTGAGTATCTCAGAAGTAAGTTAGGGGTCCTACCCCTATCTTCTACTCACTGACCGAGTTCGGTGAAAGCATCAATTCGATGACTCTACAGAATATCTTTTAGGAGTTGATGCTGATTTACACACTTTAGGAGGTTTTCTAAAGGTGTGTGGGAAACAATACAGGAAACAGGAATTGATGACATAAATGCTCTAACCGAGACTAAGTTGACACACAATAGCAGGTAATCACTTCATACAGGAAGAAATTATGTTTTAGTTCTTTACTTTTTGGCATTGTTGTCAAAGGGGGAGAAGACTGAAGAAAAGAAAGACTAAAGAGAAAAGAGGAGAAGACTAATGTATGGGGGAGAATTCTGATGATAGGGGGAGAGCATTTCAGCATTTCAGAATCACACAGCAATCCAAATCAATTAGGTCAAATAAATTCGTTTTGCCATCAATGCCAAAGGGGGAGATTGTTGGCATTATAACAGACAATGAGAGATTGTTGGCATTATAACAGACAAGGAGAGATTGTTGGCATTTCAATAAGGATATTGAGAAGGTTGTTGATGATTATGGATATAACTGATCAAGGATGTTTTACTATCTTAATATTATTGTTTTGTCATTGATGTCAAGAAATTGATTTTCTAATTCAGTATGATGTTGCCATATCTTAAGAAGTATGATTTGATGAGTATAAAGATGTCGGTAAAAGACATAGAAAGAATATGACGAATAAGGGGAGAAATAAGTTATTCAATGGGCAACTATTACCGAGTTAGACAATGATGAGATCATGATGTTTAGATTGTTTTGATATCATACATATGTTATTGATTGTAAGGTTAATACTATACTATGTTACCGAGCAAAGAACCTAGTCGGTAAACCCTAAGGTTATCGCTATTGGTTAATGAAGGTAGAATGTCTACCGAGTGAAGTTTAGTATTTATCGAGTTGCAACCGAGTAATAACAGAATGCACTAAATGATTACATGCATTATTTAATGAAGGAATTTGATCAGCTGGCTATGATTAAATGATTGGTATGCCATGAATGAAGTTTGTTAAAGAATCTATGGCAAAGGAAAATCATCAAGAAGATCTACAGCTCAGATTGAACTGCAATACCCTAGCACAAGTTCCAAGAAATGTGTGCAAGTTCCAAGGTGGGGTAAAACATTTTCAGGTCAAAGGATACATTGAACCTGGTCAAAGTTTGAAGATCTGATGGCTATGATTGATCATGGGAAATGCGATCAAGGAGATTAAGCGGTTAGCTATTGTTTATAAATAAGGAACTATTGATAAACAATGCATGCGGGCAAGTGTATGCACAAGGATGCTACATAGTGATTACTTAGCACTGAAGCTTGAAGACCTATTTTGAATAATAGAGTATAGAGCCCAATAGATGGACAAGATTAGTTCTATGTCTATATTGTATTGAGAAAATAAGAATCAGCTTTAGCATTTTAGATGTGAAGTCGCAGATAGATTTTTATTACTGTTATTTTGTAAAGTGACAGAAAATCTCTTAACCGAGTGGACTTAATAGTCTTATTTGTAAAACCCTCTAGCAAGGTGACATTCTGATTGAGTGTTTGAAATCCTTTAACAAGGTGAAGATCCTAATAGATCTGAGGGAAATCCCTTAACCGGGTCACATCTAGCAATGTGTTTGTAATCTTTAACAGGATTTTCTTTTAACCGAGCATACTCTAGAAGAGTATATTTCTTAATGGGTCCAAAATCCCACAGTGGTTTTTCTCTATTTGGGTTTCCACGTTAAATATGGTGTTATGAGTGTTATGATGTTTATATGCTTTTGAGTTTGCATGTTTAGCAGTTTTGGTTATATTACTGAAGTATATGTTACTGAGGTTGAATCTAATGTTTTTATGGAAGATTAAGTTTGTATGATTCACCCCTCCCCTCTCATCTTATTAGCTTGGCATCTATACTTAACATTAAGTATCAGAACTATCAGTTTACAAGTTTATTCCATTCAAAATATATAACTATGTGTCTTAGTCTATTCCCGTCTCACAACTTTCAACTATTGGATCTATAGCATACACACATAAAAGAGGGAAAATGTTGCGCTATATAGGAGTTTTCCTAAGTTAAACCATAGGTAGAAATACAAAATCCATTATCGCTATGATTGATTAGAAGAGAGAGTTTACCCTTTGTAGGGAAGGGCTATTTAAATCTAAATTAAAATGTTGAATTGATAACATTTATTTCGCAATTGAGAATTGTGGCAATTCAATTCTCTGATAACTCCTCTAAGTGTTTCTGCAATAACATCTTAAATTATAACAAAATGCATCATGAAAACTTTCTTGAAGGTAGCATGTTGTAGCTTGATGCTTCTTCTACTCAAATATGCTCTTGATAAAGGAATAATTTCTTTTGAAATGAAATTGTTAGATGTTTAAAATGAATTAGAGATGATGACTTTATGTTGATTTCTCAAAGTATTTTCACATTTATGTTGAATTTTAATGATCACATCAATTTATCAAGATCAGATAAAAAATGATAGGCACTAGCACTGAAATATTAAAATTTGGGCCCCTTTTATAGGAACTAAGTCCTTAGGCAACATAGTCCACCCAATAAAGGGAAAACTAAGGGTGGTTCAAGAGTAAATAGACTACGAAATTGGATTAGGTCATCTCATGAGAATATGATGGTACTTTGCATGAGACAAGGCCAAAATAGATGAAAATGACCAAAAAGAAGACACACTAAAGAAAGGCCCTAAAAAGGAGTGTGAAATCATAAAGGGTTACAATATACAACACTATCTATAAACAACTTAGCATAGAATGGGCCACAAACTCTTCATTGTTTAGTGTAGAAAAAAATACACAATAAAATAATTTCAATAGATATACAATCTTCAACCATATCTTAAGAAGTATCCCTTAAGGATTTTTAAAATTAAAAATCGTTTGTCTTGAAATCTATGTGTCAAAATTATTCCTAGTGAATACCTAATCATTAATATTTGTCTAGCTTCATCAGTAGATAAAAAATTCATTATCAATGGCATTAGTATAAACAATAAATTCAACTCCCTACAACTTCTATAAACAAAATTTTCTTATTTGATGACCCTACACGAGGAGGAAATAATCTAAAGAGTCTAGTTTTTGCTAATGAAAAATATCTTTCTTCTCTCTATCATTCTTTGATTCTAAGAATTCATAATGTTGACACCTGGGTCTTTTATATTTCATTCATTGGGTGTTATCAACTAATAGGTAAATTAATTTGGACCAATTATATTAATAAAGATCATTCCATTTAAGAGCCTCCTATCTTCGCATTGGCAACACACATAGATCCCTCAACAAATGGCATGAAATAAAATATTGTTAGATCTTAGATCTTTGGAAATTTGCACCCTGACGACATGTTGCAATTTTTCCTTTCACTTAAAAATTGATGGGCAAATGATCACATATTCAAAGAACTCATAATATTTAGACTATACAGCTCCAAAAAACCCTAGTTTTGACTATATTTTTTTTATTGTTTCTATTGATGCCTTGAGAAAGAAAAAAAATAGGATGTAGGGCCTTTTCTCTAAATCTACCTCATACCATGATGGAACCCTTAGTAACTTTCAAGGGAATACTTATGAAAAATTCCTAAAAGTGGGTTTATCATCATGTGCCATCTCTCGCTTACCTATGCGCTAACATTAACAGTGATATCAAGTTTCCTTTTTTTTTTAAGGTTTCCAATTTGATTGACTCATTTTCATAGAGTTTATAGAGACCTAGAGTTTATAAGAAAACTATGAGTTGACCAATTATATGTAAATCAACTCAATTCTGCATCAAAACCAAATTCCGCTATAAAATAAAAGCTCAAGAATATATAACTTAGAAACTCTAGTCAAATTTAGCCCAAAACAACCACTTATAGACTAGATTCCTATAAACCATAGTTTTGGGAAAAACCTTGCATAGACCTCTAAACACTAGAAAATTTCACTTTCAATCAAGTATGTTCATAGAGATGGTCCAAGGAATGTATTTATTTCCTTGAAATGAAAAATTTAACAAGTACCAAGAATCTCACCATTATTACGTGTGTGCCTCAATGCTAACTCTAGAATTAAGCATTCTTCATTTTTAATATAGATCATTATTTTAATAAAATTGTAGGAAGATTCACAATCGAGATTAGTCAAGACAAATTTTAAAACCCTTCACATGTCCTAAGGTTATTTGGACCAATTATTATACACTATGTAAGACATCACTTTTCACGATATCTAATAGCTAATGTCATGTCTCACTATTCCATGAATGGGGGCTTCACTTAGTGAACTTGGGTTATCACCTATGTTCATGGCATACTAAAGAATCCCCCTATTTTCAAAAAATATTGCCCTAAAATCCATTTTTCTACACCCTCCCAATACACATCTAAACGCCCCCTATTTGCACAAAATATTGCATTTTTTCATAGCCCAAATTAAAACCCACCTATTTTGACCGATGGGCAATATATTGCACCCTCATTTTTGTGATATTAAACCCCCAATATGAACACACATGATACGATATTTCCTATTTAGTGAAGACCCCATGATTCCATGCTCTCACAATAAAATTCAACATCCACTGCTCTCACATCAAGGCACGGCTAATCAAGCTCCACAATGGTTGACTAACCTTCATGTTATACACAACCAAAAAATAAAAGATGCGGCTAGTTTTGTCGAGCATGACCAAGACCTATAATTTTTTACTTACCCTTGTGTTATGTGAAAATCATGACATTTTTGGAGCCAGATTAGCTCCAAGCCTCACATTGTGAGACCATTATAAGCCTTTTCCTTGTTCAACCAAGTGAAGTGGTCCCATACATGTGTTATAACCATGTTCTAGAGAACAACCTAGTAAGCTCATTACCATCTCTGACATCAGAGGGCCACACAACTAATGATTACTAAAAAATTCTAAGCTAGATGAAAAGAAGTGAATGGGAAGAGTAATTCAATGAACAAATATAACATAAGCATTTAGTCTCTCTCCACATAGTAGAGAAGCTCTACTCCATCAGCTATAGAAACTTCATCAAAATATTACTCAACTTCAAAACTAAGATTATTATAAGCTCCTCTACTGCATTTGTGTTTGCAAATCTATCAGGGTCTCTATTGTAAGCAAATCTTTGTAAGATGAAAGGGCTATATTTTGATAGATATAATGAATAAGTTGATTTGACAATTGTATGAAGACGCATAATCATGTGAATGTGAATGAAGAATGAAGAATAAATGTGTAAGATTCTATATAATAAATCAATTGATAGCGTAAAATCAAAGATTCGACATTATATAAAATATCAATTACTTATATATCTTTATATCAAAATGCTCTAATTAAAATAAATTTAAAATTAAATAAAAATAACATAAACATACAAATTTCACTTTCATAATTTTAATTATGAATAATATTTAAAAACAATTTAACCAACAATTATATTATAAAGATGTATTGTATTATTTAAAGTAGGACATTGTTTACAGGGTCTTACTTTAGTTATCTATTTGATTAAAAATTAAAATGATTCCATACACCCTAAATGTGTAAGTGGCAGCAAATAAAAAATAAATAGATAAGTTGAAAGGGTAGCTATGAAATAAATAAACAAATAGAAATGTTCAACCTTTGGTCCCGCTTGATGCTTTGGTCGGTGTCCCAAAGAATCCTTTGACCATTATTAAAGATAACATTGACTATCGACCAATGATGTTTTAACAAATGTATAAACATATTATTACCCACTAAAATCTTTCTAGAAGGTTCAGAATATCACGTCGTTTATGTTACGACTTTAATTTTTTTATTCCATATATAAGAGAGTGGAAATAAAAAACAATTCACTTTTTAACCACAAAACCACTTTTGATGCTCCATTTTCTATGGAGGATTTAAGTGTAGATTTGTAACTATTTCTTTTTTAATGGGATAAGTTGAATTGTAATTATCTAGTTTGACTTTAATATATAGATCTTTTCCGTTTCTTGAAGTTACATTTTATATAAAGTAATTTACTAATTAAAGACGTTACTTCATATTTTATGACAATCATTTTATTTTATCTATTTCGTTTACTTATTTTGTGTGAAAGTACTTTTTATATAAAATGAATGATCAATTTTTTGAAATCAATTCTTGCAAATTGAGGAAATTGAGGAAAGGGATACAAGAGATAAAATTAACCTCAATCATATGTTTACATTTATATTAGTTTAAAATAATTTTTTTTATATATTTTAATGTTATTAATTAAAAAATGAATGTGCATAAAAGAAAGCTATATATTTAATTTTTATCTTTTTAATGAGAATATTTTTTAAATTATTTTCTTTTATTAGAAGGTAATTTAGATTTACACTAATAAAATAATACATAAAATTTAAACTAAAGCACAACCTTAAATCAACATAGAGATTTTATTTTTTGCCATTGTAAAAAAGAATAACGATGAGTGGGAGTGGGAGTGGGAGTCGCGTGAGTGTGGGAGCTAGGGTTTCAATTGTTGCTAAGGAAGGGGAGGATTCAGACGACGATGAGGATGACTCCTCATGCTTGGGAGCCTTGGCAATGGGTATCGCTGACGGGCTTTTGGTGGATGCGGACCTGGATGATTCGCTTTGCCCCCTGCGATCCCTCTTTCTAGTGGATCAGCTTCTTGGGTCTCTCGCTGAGGTGGCTGTTTCGGTTGCTGCAGCTGCAGGATTTGTGGTTCGGAGCCAATGGGGATTTCCTTTGGCGGCTCTCTCTTCCTCACCTATCCACTGGGTCAGTCTTGTTAGGCCGTTTTTCTCTGCTTTGGCTTGTTTACCTTCTTTGTGCCCTTTCCCCTGTTGGGTTAGAGGATTTTGTGCTTGCAGAGCTTCTTTTTTTGTTTTCCTCCTCTCGGGCTGGGATTTGTGGAGCTCTCTTCATGCCCTTTGGGTGGAAATGCCTAGGATTTGGGCAGTTTCTCGACACCCTTCTTCTCTCTATGTGCCTGTTAATATGGATTTATCTCCTATAGAGGTGGAGATATCTTTCGCGGAAGGAGTTGGATGCTCCTGTTCTAAGGCGGCTTTGCTGGGCAGAGGATGTTCTAGTCTTGGGCTATAGTCGGTGTGGTGTCTCCTTCTGAATAACTTTTGTTCTCTCCCTATTGAGGTGGGGGTTGTTTCTTTGCTGTTGGAGTTTGGTTACACTTTTGATGGTCCTGTTTCTTCTATGTGGGCCCTCGATGCTTCCATTATTGGTTTCCTTTTGAGGGTTTTTTCTCTTACTACTCACTCCCATGGATCTCTTCTTGAGGCGTTGTGTCCTCCTATGGAGGTGGAGTAGCTGCATGGTGTTTGGGTGGTTAAGGGGATTTTTGGTCTATCAGCCTTGGAGCTTTGGGCTCTTGTTTGGCCTGGATCTAAGTGTGGGCTAAAAGATCTTTTCACCCCTTTTCTCTTTATTGAGGTGTTGATGTTGGGGGATAACATTTTCTCAGATCCAGGTCCTCCCTCTTCTAGTTTGGAGGACCTTTCTCTTAAGGCAGGTGATTTTTTGGTTGTTGGATCTTTTCTCTCAAACTCTTTTCTATCTTCTCCTATAGAGGTGGAGAGTGCGGCGCTGCTTGTTTGGATGGATGCTTTCCTGATCGGGCCTCTATTTGAGCTCAAGATGGTTGAGGGTACCACTTCAAAACCCTTTGAAGTGGTTCTGGGAGCCATTTCGAAAGCAAGTTTTAAGGTTAGGGAAGCCTTTCAAAATCCCTTTATCTCTAGGCATCTTGTTTTATTTGCATTGTCTTTTCTTATCTGGTTGATTGTTGATAGTTTTCAAGGGCCCAGTCCAGATTATGGTTGGTTTTGGTTATGGGCTAGTCATGCTTTTTGTTGTCTGAAGTCTCTATCTCAAGTCAAGCGAGCCAAAAACATCCCTGTTGTTTCGCTAAGGGTGCCTAATAACCCACATCATAGTTTGAATCTTTAGCCTAGTTGGTGTAGCCAACTTGATTTATATTGATCATATCTTAAGTGTATGGTTGGTTCTTCCTGCTGGTGTTTGTTGGCTTTTGTCGGCTCAGCTTTGTTTGGGCTTCTAGTTTTCTTGGTTAATTCTCTTTGGCAGTAACAAATTTAGCTTTTGTCAGCTCAACTTTGTTTGGGTTGCTGGTTTTCTTAGTTAATTCTCTTGCTGGCTTTTGCTGGTTTACTTGGTTAATTCTGATTTATAGGTTCTAGGTCCTAGTAAAATCTAAGGGGGTTTCGGGTCCCTCCAAAATCTTTTGTAAGGGGTTTCTGGTCCCCTCAAAACCTATTTTCCCATAATAAAAAACATAGAGATTTTATTTTCTTTTATTAGAAGGTAATTTAGATTTACACTAATAAAATAATAAATAAAATTTAAACTAAAGCACAACCTTAAATCAACATAGAAAATGATAATCTCTAGGGATTTGATTTACATAATTAAAACTAAAAACTAAATTATTTACAAGCATTTCGATTAATACTTTATTCCAATTGAATTAGCATTAGCAAAAATAAATTATTATATTCAAGATTTAAAAAATAAAAAAAATATGTATACATCTTTTTGAAAGTATTTTAAATTAACATTCATTTCTATACCAAATATTATAATATAATATAATATATATTATATTTAAAAATAACAAATTTACTAAACTTATTAATACACTTTTACTCATCACTAGTTGAAAAAGTACATAAATTATTATACATTATTTCATATATGAACTAGACAACAAATACAGGTATTGAAATATTATAAAAATAAGTATGGTCATTAAGTGACACTTGTTAGAATTAATTTAATTATAGATATTTGTGTAATTAAATTTAATTGTTATGTCTAAGGCTTAATAAATTCACATGTGGATTCAAAAACATCATTAATAAAAACTAAAGCATTTAATTGATGTGTTGTGACAATTAATGTATGAAAAATAAAAAATAAATATTTTATTAATATTTTTAAAATTTAATATTATTTTTATCACAAGCTTAGTACGTTTATATTCTTAACAAATATATAATATATCAAAAATATATAATATGATAAAATAAAAATATAGTACTAGATTAGAAATAATATTATTAATTATGGGGATTGAAAGTGCCCTACATAAAATTCACATTTTTCTTAAGCATAAAGATAAAAAAAAGAACTAAATAAAAATATAATGATATGATAATATAATTATAATGTAGTCTTAATAGATTATTTTTTACTATATTTTAAAAAAATAAGGAAAATATAGAGAGAGAGATGTCCATTTTAAAAAGAGTGGTAAACCTTCTAGATAGTCATGCATGTAGAAAAAATCCACATTTGCTTTACCATTAACCCAACATACTTAGAAAAAGTGACATGTACTTTTAAATTTTCTCTACATTGGAAGAAAAATTTGTAACAAATAATAACTTGTTGCAACCTACCTAATCATCAATTAGAAAATCAATGGATAGAAGACAACATCGAACTACTACCAAATTTAACAAAATGTATTTCATTCAATAATTTATTTAAATAATAAATGTTTAGAAGTTAAACAATCGACATAAAATTTCAAATGAATAACACTTAAATTTAGATGATAACAAACCAAAACATTTGAATTTTTCTTAAACTTTTTACATAACAATTACAAAAATTAACCATAGTAATTCTCTATGATAATTATACCATTTTTATTATAGGTGAATTATGATGCATTAAATTAGTTCAAGAACATATGAAACACGTAGTGGCTAGTACTTGTCGTTTAGATTTGTAATTGAATCCTAAATTTAACACATAATAATCCCTAACCTAAATTGAACACTAATATTAACCCTTATCCTAACCTTATTTTAACTCTAATAAAAGTCTTGTCTCTAATTTCAATTATAACTTTAATCTTCATTGAATTGTATTCCAAACCTCTTTGAATCCTAACCATAATCTAACCTAACTCAAATTTAATTTTATACCTAACCCTTACCCTAGTTAAATCCTTACCCTAACCATGTTTGAACTATAACCATAATTTAAACGTAACTCAAAAATTTACTCTTCTAAAATTTAATATGTATTTGAGAAGTGCATAGATCATAGTAGTAAAGAAAATTTAAATATTTAATGTACCAAAAAACATAAAAGTGAGAACAATTTTTATTTATATTATATTGTATTAATATTTATTATTTCACAATTAATTAATAATCAATTAGTTCTAGCATAAAAATATTTTCACCTAGTTTCAATAATAAAGGTAAAATTAATTTGTCATCGTAGTTACCTTGTAACATATATCAAATAAAAAAAATGTTCAGATTTATCATCAAATGTTTATAATACCAATTGCCCAAGGATAACTAAAATAAAGTTTTTAAAATTTAAAGAAATATAGATTCTAAATAATTGCAAAAGGAAATTAAACCATACTACATATGATTTTAATCCTAATTGAAAATTTAACCTTACTATAATACTAATTATAATTAAAAACTATACCTACATTAGTCAAACACTAAACCTAACTTAAACCTAAATTATAATCGTAATTTCTAAATTACGAAAAAATTTAACACTACTGTTAGATACCTGGGGATTTCTTTCGCAATCTCTCCTTGTCTTAAAGATATGTGGTTCTGAATTAAAGGCAATATTGAAACCAAGCTTACCAAATGGAATAAACACTACCTCTCACTTGCTGGGAGAGTACAAGTTTGTCAAAAGATTTTGTCATCCTATAGTATCTATTATGTCTCTGTGTGGATGTTTAGTAATTATCAAATCAATGAGTTGCAGAAGATCATCAGGGAATTCTTGTGGTCAGATTGTAGAGGACACAGAAAAGCACACTCATTCAAATGGGAGTGGTGTTGTACGGACAAGGTTATTGGAGGACTAGGTCTTAAAGATATTAAAGTGTAAGGGATTGCACTTGCTGCTAAATGGATCTTCCATCAACTAGAAGGAAATGAACCTTGGAAAGTGCTCATTTAGAACAACATCAAATTGGGTGTTCCCAAGAAGGCTAAATCTTGGAGATCCCTTCCTATTAGTGACGTTATAGCTGGAAATTTCTCAGTCTCTACCGTAGGCTCTACTGTCTTCAAATGTATTTGGAAGGTGTGGGAGATCGTTAGGCATAGTATTGGCAATAATTGGATCAACCGGGATAACCAAGTTTGTGGGTAAACATCAATTTGGTGGAGCTTATCTCACAATGGTAAACCCCTCGCTCTCACTAGAGGGTGTTTGGCCAAGAAATGGGCCAACAAAGGCATATGTTGTCTTAAACATATTATTATTAATGGTTCTCTCATCTCATGGGATGATCTTTCCAGTAAATATCAGCCTCCCTTATCTAATAGAAGAACATATAAGATTATGTGCAATGCATGTGGTATCTTGTTGTTGGCATATCTGCAGAGTGTGATGACATAATGATATTGTATGTTGTCATTGATGTCAATATGCTGAAGAGTGAACCGGTATATTGAAGTAAGCAACTGGCAAGAGAACCGGTATGATGTTGTGAACCGGTATATGTGGAAAAGTGAGCAATTGGAAAGAGAACCGATATGATGTTGTGAACCGGTATATATGATGTTGTGAAGCGGTATGTTTGTCTAAGTGAACCAGTATCTTGGAATGTGAACCGGTATATGAAATGTTTTGTATCAAGGTTTCATATGGTATGACTATCGGTTGATAGTCTTAGCTTCAGGGTTTCCAGTTGAAGTATTCCAAACCTGTGTGATTCAACCGATGATATCGTGTGATGAGTTAGCATTGTAATGAAGAACAGATTGTGTTGCCACATCAACCTTGTGCGCATGAAGGATCCTGCATGAAGGAGATTGATCCTATCTACCTCAGGAATGTGCAAACTCTCTGAAAATAGTGGAGAACACATGATGGGTTATCAGCCTCCAAGAAGCAGTGAAAAATGAATGATGGAGAACATCTTGAGATTTGTTCAAGACTATTGTATTCAATGCAAAGTGTTCAATGGTCAAGATTGAACCGACTGAATTACTTAACCTAAATGTTTAGGGTTTATGCTACCGACCTATCTGTTTCCTATAAGGTCAATGTTGTTTTTCATGTTGAGGTTGTTGGCAAATGTTGTGTGTGTATCTAAGTGCAGAGATACATGATTCTTGCCAGACCAGATAAGAGAATAGATACCTGCAGAGTGTGATTGTAGAAGGAAGGAACTAAAGAGGATTTGCATTGGCATTGAGTATTGTTACCAGATCATTGTCATACCTGTTGATCTCTAACCACTTCAACAGTTGGAAAATCTCTTAACAGGGTAGCTTTAAGTAGCTTGTTGTAAATCCTTTAACAGGATGACTCAAAATCATTGAGTTCTTAAAATCCTCTAGAAAGGTAACCTTTAACAGGGTTTAACCCTTAATCAAGTATTTAGCCATCCCTTAACTAGGTGATCCCTAGCAGGATCGGTTCCTAACAGAACCTATTGTAACAGTCTTTAACCAAACTAGGCTCCTAACAGAGTGGACTTCAAAAGGGTTCAAAGAACAGCTTGTGGGTATTCATCCCCATCATGGTTTTTCCCAGTTGGGTTTCCACATGAAAAAAATATGTGTGTCATCTGTGATGCCTTTTCATGTGATGTTTTGTTATTTTTTGTCAAGTGGTAAATCATGTTGAACTAGCAGGTTATATTATATTTCTGATTGTAGGGTACTAGTGTATGTATATGGGTGAAGTGGAAATAAGATGTTAGATTGTGTGGAAAGCTAAGTGTTACCGGTTTAGGTCCTTCACTGTCTCACTGTGTTTAATCGATAGTAATCTGGCTTAGACCAGTGTTAGTAATTGCCAGTCAAGTGCACTATTTGTAGTCAAACCGGTTCAGGAAAAGTGTTTTTTACTGTACTGATTCACCCCCCCTCTCAGTACTGGTTTGGTACTAACTATTCATCATTGATTCATCAATTGGTATCATTTCATCTTTCAAAACCTCTGTGTTGTAAGCTTAACCGCTTGAGGTAAAGATCCTACTCTAATGATGAAGAGGGAAGGTCCAAAGTTCAATAGAGACAACTTTAAAATATGGAAGGAAAGAATGAATATATACATCAGAATCATGGGTGCTCAACACTGGAGCTATGTTGAGAATGCTTATGTTATCCCTACCAGTACTCTCACCAATGATAAAAAGAGAAAGATTCAAGAGAATGGGCAAGTCATGGAAGCCCTAATCAACAGTTTATTTGATATTGAGTTTATTGATGTTCAGGATAAAGAGAATCCCAAAGAAGTATGGGATGCCCTTGAGAATATCTATGGTGGTGATGAGCATGTGAAACAAGCTAAGGAAGAAAGCCTTAGGGGAAATTTTGAAGACATGCGGATGGTTGAAGGAGAGACCATTCAACAATATGGAATAAGAATCAAAACTATTGTTGGAGATATCAAGAGTGTAGGTGGTAAAATGGAAGATTCCACTGTTGTTAGCAAAGTTTTGAGATCCTTATTACCGGTCTATGCAATAAGGGTTAATGCTATTTAGGAGTTGAGGTCTATAGACAAGACAAAGGTATCCTTGGACTCCATCATTGCAAAGTTAACAGCTTATGAGCTAAATAATTATGATGGCAGTATTCAGAAGACTGAATCAACCTTCAGAGCATCTACTACACCATCTAGAAAAGGAAAAGAAGCTAGTACCAATGGTGAACCAAGACAAAGTAGAGAAATGGATGATGAGGAGATCCTGATGGAATTTGAAGCTCTTCTTGCCAAGAGACTTCCCAAGGGAACTAGTAAATATAGAGGTAATCTTCCTTTGAAATTCTTTTCTTGTAACTAGATAAGACACATTGTTGTAAACTGCCCTAATGGTGATAATAAGGACAAACCAGAGATGTTCAAGAATTTCAAAGGAGGAAACTGAAAAAACTGTTTTGTAGCAGTTCATGAAGGTGTCACTGATGAGGAATCAGAAGATGAAGAAAGTGAAGATATTGTGTTTGTAGCAGTCAAGGAAGATGTGTCAGACAAGAAGTCTCTTGTCTCCCACTTTTATACTTCTAGTGAGTGGATCATTGACAGTGGGTGTTCTCACCATATGACTAGTGACCGGAGTAACTTTCTATCTCTGGAAGAGTATGATGGTGGTGTGGTCCATTTTGGTAATGATGCACCATGTATGGTAAAAGTAAGAGGGTCTATCTCTCTAAATGGAAAAAGAAGTGCTGACAATGTGTATTGGGTAGAAGGTCTCAGATACAACCTTTTGAGTGTTGCTCAGCTAAATGACAATGGACTCACTCTAGAATTAAAAAATGGAGCATGCAAAATCAAAGGAAAGAATGGTGAACTAATGGCCACTGGTATGCAGACCAAAGGTAACCTATTTTAGCTGAATGCATATATTAGTACATGTCTTATGGCTAAGTTTGATGATAGTTGGATATGGCATAGGAGACTCTGCCATGTAAATTTTGATAACATAGTGAAGGCCAGTAAGATCAGGGCAGTTAGAGGATTTCCTGTGCTAAGAAAACCAAAAAATCCTGTGTGCAAAGAGTGTCAATTGGGGAAAATGTCTTCCTCAACCTTCAAAGGTAAATCTTTCACTGTAGACAATTACTTGGTCTTGTGCATACTGATTTGTGTGGCCCTATGAAAACTAGGAGTGTGTAGGGACATAGGTATTTTATGATTCTTACTGATGATTGCTCAAGAATGATGTGGGTCACATTCTTGAAGGAGAAATCTGAAGCTTTTGGAAAGTTCAAAGCCTTCAGAGCATTGGTTGAAAAAGAAAGCGGTAAGAGGATTAAGTGCTTAAGAAGTGATCAAGGAGGAGAATTCACTTCTGGTGAATTCAACAAATATTGTGAAGAGAATGGCATTAAGAGGCAATTGTTTGGCTCTCGGACTCCATAGCAGAATGGCCTAGCAAAGAGGAACAACCAGACTGTGGTTGAAGCAGCTAGAACTATGTTGATCTAAGGGAAGGTTGCTCACACCTTTTGGAGAGAAGTGGTGAGCACTGCAGTCTACACAATGAACCGGGTACTCATCAAAAAGGGTAAGGATAAAACTCCTTATGAGTATTGGACTGGTAAGATGCCAATGGTAAGCTACTTTAGAGTGTTTGGTAGCAAATGTTATATCAAGAGGAGTGAACATCAGAGCAAGTTTGATGCAAAATGTGATGAGGGAATATTCCTAGGATATTCCACCAAGAGTAAAGCTCTCAATGTTTCAACAATAGCACTCAGAGAATTGTTGAAAGCATCAATGTTAGAGTTGATGAAACCTCTGAGAAACCTGAGGAAACCGATAGTGAGAAAGTAGGAGATGAACTGGTAGTAACCTTCTGGGAACCAGTTGCAAAACAAACCAATACCAGTAATTATGCTCCTACATCGATAGATGCTGATGCTAATGAGGATAAGGATGAAGAAGAAAAGCAAGAGGAATTTGTTAAGATCATCCCTAGGTATGTTAAGTTGAATCATGATCCAAAGCAGATCATAGGAGATAAGGATGCAGGAATTCTTACAAGAAGAAAGGTCAGAGAAAATTCTTGTATGATCTCTGAATTTGAGCCTAAAACATTCAGAGAGGCACATAAAGATGAAGATTGCATCAATGCAATGGAAGAAGAACTTGACTAGATAGAAAAGAATGGTACATGGTCTTTGGTACCTATACCTGAGCATAAAAATGTCATAGGCACCAAATGGGTTTTTAGAAATAAGCTGAATGAAGATGGCACAGTGGTAAGAAACAAAGTCAGACTGGTGTGCAAAGGATATGCTCAAGAAGAAGGAGAAGACTATGGAGAAACCTTTGCTCCAATAGCCAGATTGGAAGGAGTTTGTATGCTTCTTGCATATGCAGCATTCAAGGGATTCAAAGTATATCAAATGGATGTAAAATTTGCATTCCTTAATGGAATACTAGAAGAGGAGGTGTATATAAAGCAATGAGATGGGTTTTCCCTATCAGAAGACAGTGACATCGTGTGTAGGTTACATAAAGCCTTTTATGGACTAAAGCAAGCACCTAGAGCATGGTATGAATGCTTGTACTCCCATCTTGTGAAGATTGGATTTGAGAGAACAAGTGAGGATAGTAATATCTATCTGAAGTCATAATGAGATCAGATTCTAATATGTGAGGTATTTTTTGATGACCTAATTTTTGGAGGAGATGACAAGATGAGTCGTGATTTTATAGAAGAGATAAAAAAGGAATTTGAGATGTCACTTATAGGGGAGATTAAGTTCTTCATTGGACTATAGATTCAACAAATGAAAGATGGAATCTTTATCACTCAGTCCAAATATGTCAAAGAGGTGTTGAAGACCTTTGGCATGGAAAACAACAAACCGGTTGGTACACCGATGGTGACCGGTTGCAAATTATCAAAAGAGGATGACTCAGGGTTGGTAAATGGGAAGGAATATTGATCAATGATTGGTAAATTGCACTATGTAGTACATAGCAGACTAGACATTGCACATTTAGTGGGAATTATTGCATAGTTCCAGAAAAGCCCAAGAGAATCCCACTTGGTTGCAGTCAAGTGGATTCTTAGATATCTGAAGGGAACTAATGATTATGGATTGTGGTATCCATACAGTAATGATTTCAACTTGAGAGTGTTTACAGATGCTGATTGGGCTGTAATGTGGACGACCGAAAGTGCACAACCAATGGTGCATTATTTCTTCGTGGTAGACTGGTCTCATGGATGAGTAAAAAGCAGAGTTGTATCTCTCAGTCTATAGCAGAAGCGAAGTATGTTGTAGCTTTTATGAACCGCACCCAGACTATTTGTATGAAGCATGTATTAAATGGCTTCAAAGTTCTTGTAACTGAACTGGTAAGTATATTTTATGACAATACAAGTGTAAATTACATCTCCAAGAATCCGGTTTTACATGATAGAACGAAGCACTTTGAGCTCAAGTATCATTTCTTGAGAGAAAAGGTTCAGAACAAGGAGGTTGCATTGGAACATGTTTCCAGTAAGGAGGAGTTAGTAGACATATTCACCAAACCTCTACCAAAGGATAGTTTTACCTATTTGAGAGGTGAATTAGGGGTGCTACCCCTTGAAGAGGTCAACTAAAGGTGTGTACTCCACATCAGTTAGGTCTTACATTGATAGATCTTCTTTTCAGGATTCGTGTGTTGAAGGATGCTACTCCTCAGGGGGAGCAACATAGTAGAACCTAGATGTATACTCCTCCACTTTAGCATTGTTGTCAAAGGGGGAGAAGATGTGAAGCGAAGAATATATCTGTAGTATTGGGGGAGAAGATGTGAACTGGAGAGATATCTTTGTATATTGCCATCAATGCTAAAGGGGGAGACTGTTGGTATATCTACAAAGTATGATGACATAATGATATTGTATGTTGTCATTGATGTCAATATGCTGAAGAGTGAAACGGTATATTGAAGTAAGCAACTGGCAAGAGAACCGGTATGATGTTGTGAACCAGTATATGTGAAAAGGTGAGAAACTAGCAAGAGAACCGGTATGATGTTATGAACCGGTATATATGATGTTGTGAAGCGGTATATGTGTCCAAGTGAACCGGTATGTTGGAATGTGAACCGGTATATGGAATGTTTTATATCAAGGTTTCATATGGTATGACTACTGATTGGTAGTCTTAGCTTCAAGGTTTCCGGTTGAAGTATTCCAAGCCTTTGTGATTCAACCAATGACATCGTGTAATGAGTTAGAATTGTAATGAAGAATAGATTGTGTTGCTACGTCAGCCTTGTGTGCATGAAGGAGATTGATCCTATCTACCTCGGGAATGTGCAAAGTCTCTAAAAATGGTGGAGAATGCGTGATGGGTTATCAGCCTCCAAGAAGCAGTGAAAAATGAATGATGGAGAACATCTTGAGATCTATTCAAGACTATTGTATTCAATGCAAAGTGTTCAATGGTCAGGAATGAAGTGACTGAATTGCTTAACCTAAATATTTAGGGTTTAGGGTTTATGCTACCAATCTATCTATTTCCTATAAGGTCGATGTTGTTTTTCATGTTGATAATGTTGGCAAATGTTGTGTGTGTATCTAAGTACGGAGATACATGGTTATTCCTAGACCAGATAAGAGAATAGATACCTGCAAAGTGTGATTGCAAAAGGAAGGAACTAAAGCAGATCTACATTGGCATTGAGTGTTGTTACCAAATCATTGTAATACCTGTTGATCTCTAACCACTTCAACTGTTGGAAAATCCCTTAATAGGGTAGCTTTAACCAACTTGATGTAAATCCTTTAACAAAGTGACTCAAAATCATTGAGTTCTTAAAATCCTCTAACAAGGTAACCTTTTACAGGGTTTAACCCTTAACCAGGTATTTAGCCATCCCTTAACTAGATGATCCCTAGTAGGATCGGTTCCTAACAGAACCCATTGTAACAATCTTTAACCAGACTAGGTTCCTAACAAAGAGGACTTCAAAAGGGTTCAAAGAACAGCTTGTGGGTATTCATCCCCACCATGGTTTTTCCCAGTTGGGTTTCCATGTGAAAAAAATATTTGTGTCATGTGTGATGCCTTTTCATGTTATTTTTTGTTATTTTCTGTCAAGTGGTAAATCATGTTGAAGTAGCAGGTTATTATATTTTTGATTGTAGAGTACTAGTGTATGTGTATGGGTGAAGTGGAAATAATATGTTAGATTATGTGGAAAGATAAGTGTTACCGGTTTAGGTCCTTCACTATCTCACTATGTTTAACCGGTAGTAATCTGGCTTAGACTGGTGTTAGTGATTGCTAGTCAAGTGCATTGTTTGCAGTCAAACCAGTTCAGGAAAAGTGTTTTTTCGTGTACTGATTCACCCCCCCTCTCAGTACTAGTTTGGTACTAATTGTTCATCATTTATTCATCACTTGCAGCTTCCTAAAGAATGTGATGTGAATGATGACAGGTTTGTATCCTTTTCATGGGTTGATGGCAACCTGCTTTGTAATGTGAAATCAATCTCTATCTATAAAACTCTATCGTATAATGTTAATATTCTTAATCATGTTAATGCTAATTGTTATTCGGATCTATCCCCTTCTCAATGGGGTAAAATGTTTAAGGCTCTTTGGAGCTCTGCTCTGGCCCCTAAAAGAAAACTTTTAGATGGTTGTTAATGCTTTGAAAACCACCTTTTAGATCTGACCATAATAATGATGATATTTGTAATATTTGTAAAGTGAAGGACTCCATCAGGCATATCTTCTTTGATTGTATTATTGCTAAGGAAGTTTGGCTTACTTTTCGGCTGATTTTACCAATGCATATTAACATAGTTGATTTTGTTACTAGATTTATTAGAGGCATTAAGAAAGACACTAATCTTTTTTTGGAATTTGTTATCTTGTGAAATACTTTGGTATCTATGGAGAATTAGAAATATAGAAATATTTAAAGGGGAAGAAAGGGCCCTTACTGAGTCTTTTTGTAGACTCACCTTTCATTTTATCTTCTTGCATGTTACTACGGTTATGAGGTTGAACAAGGAGAAATTTTGCAGGTTCCTTACTGATGGGCATACACGATTATTTATCTTTGAGCTCTCTCACGGTTATACATGGGGGAGAATGAATGCAGAAAGGACTCCCTTTGTCAATGCCCTAGATGCTCTTATGGAGGAAATTAGAGAAAAATGGGGAGTCGGTTCACCATATAAATCTTTAAAATATTTAAATGCAAAGTCTAAATAATTTGTTAAATAGTTTGTTAGATAATTCAAGTTAAATATTTGTTTGGTGGATGTGTAAAATAAATTTGATAAGAAATTTTAAACATACTAATACCTAAATACTTCCTAAAAAATTTCATGGAAATAGTGATCCATGAAATCCGGTAATAAGATGCAAATTATTTGAAGATTGAAGAAAAATAGTTTTTGTAAATTCTTCTTTAGAGTTTGATCTAGCTACTATTTTTATATGTTTTAGTTAGGAATATTAATAATACAATTAAATCAAAGAAATAAAATAAAATAAGTAGAAAATTACATAATAATTTTTTTTCTTAATGTTTTTTATTTTTATAGATTTCTTATTTAAAAGAAATCATGATTTTATTGGATATTTTTTATCTTATCGCTATAAATAAGTGAATTTTTTAATTTTTTTAAAAATATTTTGCGACTTTCTTTTTTAAAAAGATTATTTCAAAAAATATTGTATTGACAACACAAAGTAGATGTACATAAAATCCATTTGTAGGAAGAATATTGAATACATTGAATGACAATTTATTATTTAACATTATAAAAAATATTCCATTTTTTTGAAGCATGTCTTTATCCATATTTTTTTTATTATTTTTATAGGTAATTGGCCGAAGCCTGAATAGCTTTTGACTGGAGCTATGAACCAGTGGGGCCACATTAAGGGGCCCCATCCCCATTATATATCTTTGAATTATTATTAATATGTTTTAACCAGTTAAGCTCAACCCCTTGGACATTTCTTTATCCATATTATTTTTATATAATATATTTTTAAATATTGATAAAATGTTTAGAATCAAAAAATCAAAAAATTAATTTAAAATAAATAGATGACTAAAATTATTTATATCTAAAAAGAAAATATACCAGATGTAAGTATAATAATAATAACTTGATACTAATATTTACTTTTAAAAGAGTTTGTTGTAAATATTAAAATAAAAATGTATAATAATAACAATATATAAAACATAAATATAATAATATAATCAAATTTAAAATTTAAATTTATATAATTATTATAACAATAATTTAAAATTTAATTATTATATAATTATTGTTAAAGTGGAATAATGGAAAACTATAGTATCTTTTAGCATACTTTACCTATATCAATCTAAAGAGAGGTATTATCATCATATAAAAATAATTTGAAATTTAATTATTTAATATAATATTTTTTTAAGTGGAATAATGAAAAATTGTGATATCTTTTAGCATACATTACTTATATTACTCTAAAGAGAGGTATGTTAGTTGTAGAACAACGATACTTTGAATTAAAAATATATCTTTTACTACTATCTTCTTTTGGGAAAAAAATTAATTAATTCTTCTAAAACTCTAAAGAATTAATTTTCATTAAGCTAAAATCAGTTTTAATTATCTATATATTCTTATGAAATTTTAAATAATAACTAAAAGATACTAGATATAATTTTACTTATAACATTTTCTCTTAGTAAACATTTATTTCATGTACAATATCTATATTTTATTTTTATTTTTCTTTATATAAGAAAATAAACTTGAACTTAAAACCTAAATTAAAAGCTTACAGTGAGAGTGGAACAAAGGGATAAAATAAATTTTGACTACATATTCCATGCCAATAATTTAAGTATAGCATGTAAGTTTTGGAGTTATGCTTAGGGTAGCATATGTCCATCTCTATCTCTCTCCCCTATCTATATCTCCTTATCTCTCCTTGAACGTCTCTCTCTTACCCCTTTATCCTTTCCACTATGCCCATCTCTCCATCTCTCCCTATTTTAATTGGGCCTTCTTTCTCTCACTCTTTCCCCCTCTATTTCTATTTCTATCTCTATCTCTATCTCCATTCATCTCTCTCTCTCTCCCTATATATATGTCATTATCTTCACCCTCTATTTCTATATTTATCTCCATCTTCGTCTCACTTTTTGTCTCTGTATATATATTTTTATGCATATCTCTTTATCTCTCTATATCCTCCCTTTTTCTATCTATATCACTCACTCTCCCTCTGTCTATCTATTGATGTCTCTCTCCTCTCCCTATCTCTTTTTATCCACATATCTCTCTACCTCTATCTCATTGTCTCTCTATATCTCTCCCTATCTCTCTATCTCATACCCTATCCTCTCCATCTCTTTATATATTCCTCTCTCTCTCTCTCTCTCTCTCTCTCTCTCTCTCTCTCTCTCTCTCTCTCTCTCTCTCTCTCTCCAACTCTTTATCCCCCCCTTTATCTATTTCTCCTCATCTCTCCCACTCTCATTCCCCCCATATCCCTTATCTATCTCTTTATCTCTACCTCATGCCTTCCTCTCTCTTCTAGTATATCTCTATTTCTATTTGTTAATCTTCTAATATATGTCTATCTCTTCCATACTTCTCTCACCTTATATCCATATCTATTTGTCTTTCTCTAGTTTTATTTGTTTGTCCATCTCTTTAATTCTCTCCCCATCATGATCTCCCTATATCTCCTTATATTTCTTTATATATCACTCTATATCTCTATATTTTTAATTTTATCAAGGATGGAAGGTCCGAAATGGATAGTCCAACCTTCCAGCCTTAACTTTTCAAAACATATCCATAACATAAAATTAAAGCAACATGCAAATAAGAATCTAATGATAGGGACACAAGGTCCACAAGAATTATCCTAGTAAAATATTCAAAGGGAAAAAACTTAGCCTCAAAAGGTTTTTTCTTATTGTATTAGAATTAACAAATTATTACATCAATCACTAAGACTTCTAGCATGCTAGGCTGCAACCCACTATGAAGACATTTGAAAATTATTTTGAGGGCAACAATTTGAAGATATTTGAAGGTTTTTTTAAAAGCATGGGGAACAAGAAGAGAAGACAAAATAAGACTTCAAGGAATTATTATCCCAAAATGGAACAAAGATATCGAGAACAAAGAAGGCAAAGATATCATGATGCAAGTATGTATTTTTATTTTTATTTCTATTTAATTTTATATGTATTACATACCAAAAAATGTTTTTATTTGTTAGTATTAATTAGTTAAATATTTTTTATCTAATATTTTTAATGAAAATTAATTTAAATAATATTAATTAAATTAATTTAATTTCTATAATAATTATATCTTAATTAATTCTAAATGGTGTTATTTTTATTAAATTGATTGGAAATAGTAGGATTAAAAATAATGTCATTTTTTTTAATATTGTTGAGTCTTCTCTCTTTGTGAAAATGACTATGCCCACGAAAGGCAGAATCAAGTCTTCTCTCTACGACTAGCCCTTTCCTCTACAAAGTGTTTATCATGGCTATGGAAACCATTTTGCGGTTCTGGCTAATGATGCTAGGGCAAATGAATTGAGTAGAGAAAAATCTCAGATCAAAAAGTAGGAAGCTTTCTTTGCTAAAACAAAATACCCACTAGTTGTCTCAGCTAGGGCTTCCCTTCCTTCGCTCCAAGGCAGGGATCGAAACTAGCAGTCGGTAAGGTGCCGAAACAAGAAGGCAGAAAGACATTCAAATTGCTTTAAGTGACATCCCAACCTAGGGTGGAAGGAAGGTTCTATAAAACCTAACTGAACAAACAGTCCCATGGCTTCAACCACCAAAATGTCTGCTAGCAAATCTTCCAAAGATAGCCCCAATGGGATAATCATTGACATTGACTCCCAAATAGTGGATATGTATCAAATGCATTGTAAAGAAATAATGTTTTTTGCACGATGGAAAGGTTGGGGGATTCTGTCTGAACAAATTGCCAACTGAGTGGCATCTTCTCTCAATAATCAGGTAAAAATTGACATCCTCCCTAATCAGTTCTTAGCTATTGAATGTGGTAATCAAAATTTTAAAAATTCAGTACTAAATATGGGTTTATCTGAGTTCATGGGCTTAGGGTTTGACTGTTGGGAGTGGCATACCCTCTTTCATCCTTCACAATTAAATTCATGTATGGTTAATAGAGCTATATCACTTGAAAGAATCCCAATTGAATTAAGAAATAATGACTTTTTAAGAATTTTAGGGAATAAAATAGGCAAATTTGTAGAAGTTAAAAAATCAGCTTTAAGCTTCTTTAACAATCTTCTGATTGTCAACATGAATATAAACATTAAAACCGTCAAACCAGTAACACTAAGTTATGATAATCTGAGTTTATCTCTTGAATTACCCTTCTACAATGGTCCTTTCGAAATGGATAGACCAAGGAAGTACCCTTCAAAAAATTCTTTCCCTAAACTAATCACTGAATCAAGAATAGCTCCAATTAGATTTGTTGAAGGAGGGGGTTTCACCATCATAGGCTTTAATAACTTCAGCACTAATCTTCCTTCTTCGGTTCTATGTCATCAGAAATCCCTAATTAAGTCCCCATGTTCTCAACCCCAACCACCTCCATCGTTTGTCCCTCCTATGGGTGACCCTTATAGTGGGTTTGATAATTTGGAAGAAGGGGACATTTGTGAGGGGCTCCCCCAGATTGAACAATTCGGCATGACAATTATGTCACCATTAGGCTCTCTTACCCCACAAGACAAAGAGAACTCCTTAAAAACTTCCCCTCTGTGGGATCTTACTACCCTATCACCTTCAAAAGATAAGGGTAACTCTCCCCAAGATCTAGAAAATACTTCATGGCAATCCCATCAAATCTCCCCAGTTTCAAATCTAATAACCCCTCTAGGGGAAATGGCTAGTCTTTCATCCCCAAAGGCTAACCCTGACACAACTATAGCTTCTGAGGCTGACCAAGTAGCCAAGGAAGTTGATATCATCACCAATTTCATAGGGGAAGAAGTAGTAAATGACCTCATGGATCAATTGATTGATGAAATCTATGATAAAGAAGAATTGGAAAGACAAGGAGATCTCCTCATTAATAATCTAGTAAATATTACTAGAGTTAACTTAGAAATAGAGGAACTCTTCATAGCATCAGAGAATGCGCAAAATTAGCATCCTAACACCTTGGGCATTCTCTGCTCTGTCAAAAGAAAAGATTCTCCAGATTATGCTAAATTTAGTAAAAGAAGGGGCAGGAGATCCTTAGCTGAATTGAGACTAAAGGATGGAGAAGCTAGGGGTCAATCAAAAATATCTACTCTTTTTAATGTAGGGGAGGGGAAGTACCTCCCCACAGAGCCATGAAAATAATAAAATGGAATGTTAGGGGATTGAATGCCCCTAACAAACAACACATCTTAAAGCGTTGCATCTCTGACTCTAAACCTGACATAATATTAATTCAAGAAACAAAAATGAATGCATCTGAGATATCTATCTTTAGGCAAAAACTAGGGGTTAGACAACTTAATCATTCCCTAGCCTCCGGTGCTTCAGGGGGCTTAGCTATCATCTGGGATCCTAGAAGCCTTTCATTCACATCACTAGAGATCCAGTAGAACTGGATAGGAGGAGAGGTTGTAAAATACAAAAATAACCTCAAATTCAAACTAATTAATGTTTATGGCCCCATCCAGAACAATGAAAAGGTGAAAGTATGGAAGGATATTGAGATCTTTCTTAAAAGCTTCCCGAACGACCTTAGTATCATTGGGGGAGATTTCAATGCCATCACTAAAGCCTTAGATAAAAGAGGAGGAAGCAACAAGCTTCCTCCTTCAGCTATAGACTTCAATCTCTGGATCAATAGGATTTCCCTGCTAGAAATCAAGACGACAGGGAATGCTTTCACTTGGAACAATAGAAGATCTGGTTTTTGTAATATAGCAGAGAAACTTGATAGGTTCTTTATCTATGGTGGGCTCTCAAAATTGAATTACTCCTTGAAGGAAGAGCCTCTTCCTTTATCAAGATCGGACCATTTCCCACTCCAATTAAACTTATTATTAGACTATACTCCAAAAAAATGTCCCTTCAAATTTGAGAATATGTGGTTTAGAGATGATAACTTTCTAAGCTTACTTGAAAAATGGTGGAGTAGCTCCACTTTCTCAGGTTCGAAGATGTTTATTGTTGCAAGTAAGCTAAAACTTATAAAAAGGAAGCTCTTAGAGTGGAATAGGATCAAATTTGGTAACATCTTTGACAAAAAAACATCAATAGAGAATGATCTCAATAGGGTTAATATTGAGGTCCTAGAGAGAGGGATGGATGAGCATCTTTTCCTTAAGGAGAAGGCCCTTCTCTTGGAATATGGAAAGATACTATCCTGTGAAGAGATTTTTTGGAAACAAAAATCTAGAGAGACTTGGCTGAAGGAAGGGGACCAAAATACTAATTTCTTCCACAATAGCACCAAGCAAAGGAGAGGGGTCAATCAAATTTCTCAAATTATGAACAACCATGGTTCCATCCTATCTGAACCAGATATGATAGCGTCTGAAGTAGCTAAGTTCTATGAGAATATCCTAAACAATCTTGAAGGCTCTGACCTTAAGGGCCAACTTGACTTCATTAAGAATATCCCGAAACTCATTACCAATAACCACAACCAAATCCTTTTAAAGAAATTCTCTATGGAGGAGGTTAAACCTACCCTCTTCAAGATGAATCCAGACAAAGCTCCAGGTCCCGATGGCTTCCCCACTAGTTTTTTTCAAAAATGCTGGGATTTTATGGGAATAGAAATCATGGAGGCCTTGGAAGGGGTAAGGAACTCAGGAAAGATTCTTAAAGAAGTCAACAACACCTTCCTCACCCTCATTCCAAATAAAGAAAACCTAGAGAGCTTCAATGATTTCAAACCAATTGCTCTCTGCAACACTTTGTACAAACTTTTAACTAAAACCTTAGCAGCTAGACTCCAAAATCTCCTTCCCTTAATTATCAGTGAGGAACAAACTGGCTTCATTATGGAAAGATCAATCTATGATGGGGTGATTATCGCCCAGGAAGCCTTGCATTCAGTTCAGCTTAACAAATCACCAAGCATGTTAATCAAATTGGACATTAGTAAAGCTTATGACAAAGTTGACTGGTGCTTCCTCTGCAAATGCATGGAAGCCTTTGGCTTTTCAAAAACCTGGATCAAACTTATCTACGAATGCATATCCACCCCTAGATTCTCGGTTCTAGTTAATGGCTCCCCAGTAGGCTTCTTTAGTAGCTCGAGAGGGCTTAGGCAGGGGGACCCTATATCTCCCTTTCTTTTTATTATGGCTAAAGCCCTGGGAAGAGCTATTACAATGGCCAAAAAGAAAGGGAAGATTCAAGGTATTCCCATCACCAGTGGCCTCCCCTCCTTTACCCACCAGCAATTTTTTGATGTCACAATGCTCTTTGAACAAGGTGACATAGGGGAGGCTCGCGCTTTTAAAAATATTCTCAATTCCTACATGAGAGCCTCGGGTCAAGAGGTTAATCTAGTTAAATCTGCTATCTTTATGTTCAACATAGATCCCCTTCTAGAAAAAGACATTTGCAAAGTCCTGGAAATCAGTATAGGATCCCTTCCTTGCAAATATTTAGGCATTCCCCTTGACAGAGGTAGGAGACCCTCTAATTTATGGAATAACTTAGTGGATAAGATCAAATCTAGAATCAGCACTTGGAAAGGGAAATGGCTATCTTCGGTTGGCAGAGCAACTCTAGTTAAATCAGTCTTATCAGCTATGCCCATTTTCCAGCTTTCCCTTCAGTGGCTATCCTCTTCAAAACTTGCCGAAATCAATAAGCATCTTAGAACTTTCTTCTGGTAGGGAACTGATAACAACCACAAAATCTCACTTATCTCCTGGGACAAGATATGCTCACCCAAAGAGGATGCGGGTATGGGCATCAAAAACCTTCGAGCCCAAGGAAGAGAATTGGGGGCAAAGTTGGTATGGACATTATTCAAACACCCACATCTTAAATGGGCAAGATTACTTAACCTCAAGTACCTTAATGGAGATGACCCATCCCAAATATTCAGGGAGCCCAACCCTCCCAGAGGCTCCTGCCTTTGAAATTTTATGCTTGAATGTAGGAAGACCATCACGGACAAGCTTACCTAGAACCTAGGCTCAGGGGACAAAGCTCTCTTTTGGTCAGATTCATGGCAAGGCTATAAAGCCATTGAAAACATCCATGACTTTGGGACTACCCAAGTCCTTCTTGAAGCAAAAAGAGGTCCCCTATTAAACAGTTACCTATCCCCTTCAAAGGAGGGGGCTGGCTAGCAATGGATCGAAAGGGATGATGAAGTCATCCTGATAGGGGACAAGCACAAACTCTTATCCATTCTCAATTCTAGGAACTTTGTCCTAACTCATGATAAGGACAAGCTTGTAAGGGAAGGCTCCTTAAAAGGAGAATACAATGCCAAATATGGGTACTCTCACATATCCAAAGCAGTTTTAAGGCCTAAGGTAGAACTTCCACTAAATCTTTGCTGGGATAGGAACTGTTTGCCCAAGGCAGGCATTTTCTCCTGGCTTGCAATCCAAAGCAAACTCCTCACTGCGGACAAATTTTGACGTATGGGCTATGAGGGTCCTAGTAGATTCCCCCTATGCAAAGCAGAGGAAGAGGACACCAATCATATTCTCCTTAATTGTCCCTATGCTCATCAATGTTGGATATGGTTTACCAATAAACTTGAATGGTCTGCAGCCTTTCCCAACACCATCTTAGGGATGCTTATGGCTTGGCCTCTTCTTAAGAGGGGCTATCTCTTCGAAGGATTGTGGAGAGCTCTCCCATCATCCATAATGTGGGAACTGTGGAAAGAAAGAAATAGGTGCATCTTTAAGAATGAAAAACTAGATGTCCTAAGACTCATAAATAAAATAGAGTTAGTTGTCACAAAGCTTGTAAATAACAGACTCTCCTTGGGTTCACTTAAAAATGCTTCCATTTCTTACTAGGATGAAAAGATAAAAAAACGTTGGAAAGGCTTGTCCTTTCCCCCCTTTGTAGGTGTGGGCCCTACGGCCAACCTTCAATCTAGAGCATCATGCAGATGGCACCCCCTTGGTGAAGGGTGGCTGAAGTTAAACTTTGATGGGGCTTCCTGGGGCAACCTAGGGCAAGCAAGGATAGGATGCATTGTGCACAATTGGGAAGGCAAGGAAGTAGCATCCCTTGATTCTCCAGCTAGCATTATTACAAACAATTGGGTAGAATTGTTGGCCTTGGTGGAAGGTTTGCTTTTATGCAGGAAACTTGAAGTGAAGTGCTTAGATATTGAGGGTGATTTGGCTATAATTGTCAATGCTCTTAGAATAGGTAGCATCCCAAATTGGAAACTTAATTCCTTCTTATCAAAGGCTCTGGATCTATGCAAAGGGTTTGATAGGTTTACAATTAATCACATCTATAGGGAGGGCAATAAAAGGGCAGATGAGCTTGCTAACCTGGGGGCTGATGGTATCAAACTCCTGTCCTTGCCTACCTAAGATAAGTTCTGCCTTTTCTATCTTCACTCCTTGATCTATAATCTATTGTCAATCTTTTCCTAGAACCGATGTGTTTAGAAAAGCATCAATCTTACAGATATATCTTAGCATCCATAGTTAGTTCTCACCTCTGTATTTAGGTCCAGGAATAGATTCTGGGCGTCCTCAGCTTCCTCCAAAATACATTTGCTGGATATGTGAATATACTAAGTATATATACACAAGTCTGGTTATATATGCATGTGGGTATATATACATAGATACAATTTCAAGCATACATTCATACATCAATACAAATAGATAGATATATAAACATATATATGTATGGATGTAAGGATGTATGCAGGTATATATGTATGTATATATAGACATCCACACATATATTTTCCAAATGTGATATATATACTTACATATATCCACATATCTATAAGAAAGTTATATCTATAGATACAAATCCTCATATATATATAAATACATTTCATGTAGAAGTTTACATATATAATCATATTAAGATCTATAGATTTTAACAATGTATTTCTAACTTATTTATGCCCTAGATAGGCTTTGAACCCTTGCAAGTCCACCTTCAGAATCTCTAGAGCCACTGTTTAAATATATATATATATAAATACATTTCATGTAGAAGTTTTTTATATATAATCATATTTATCAAGATCTATATACTTTTAACCAGATATCTCAAACTTATTTAAGCCTTGGAAAGGTTTTGAGCCCTTGCAAGTCTACCTTTAGAATCTTCAGAGCCATTGGTTAAATATTCACTTTTTTAATTAATCTTTGAGGATTCTTCCC